>NC_069504.1:1151654374-1151954374 GCF_027579735.1 Bombina bombina
GGACTATTATATATTAATATGAAATAGTATGGTACTGTTGTATAGGACTATTATATATTAATATGAAATAGTATGGTACTGTTGTATAGGACTATTATATATTAATATGAAATAGTATGGTACTGTTGTATAGGACTATTATATATTAATATGAAATAATATGGTACTGTTGTATAGGACTATTATATATTAATATGACATAGTGTGGTACTGTTGTATAGGACTATTATATATTAATATGAAATAGTATGGTACTGTTGTATAGGACTATTATATATTAATATGAAATAGTATGGTACTGTTGTATAGGACTATTATATATTAATATGAAATAGTATGGTAATGTTGTATAGGACTATTATATATTAATATGAAATAGTATGGTACTGTTGTATAGGACTATTATATATTAATATGAAATAGAATGGTACTGTTGTATAGGACTATTATATATTAATATGAAATAGTGTGGTACTGTTGTATAGGACTATTATATATTAATATGACATAGTGTGGTACTGTTGTATAGGACTATTATATATTAATATGAAATAGTATGGTACTGTTGTATAGGACTATTATATATTAATATGACATAGTGTGGTACTGTTGTATAGGACTATTATATATTAATATGAAATAGTATGGTACTGTTGTATAGGACTATTATATATTAATATGAAATAGTGTGGTACTGTTGTATAGGACTATTATATATTAATATGACATAGTATGGTACTGTTGTATAGGACTATTATATATTAATATGAAATAGTATGGTACTGTTGTATAGGACTATTATTTATTAATATGAAATAATATGGTACTGTTGTATAGGACTATTATATATTAATATGAAATAGTATGGTACTGTTGTATAGGACTATTATATATTAATATGAAATAGTATGGTACTGTTGTATAGGACTATTATATATTAATATGAAATAGTATGGTACTGTTGTATAGGACTATTATATATTAATATGAAATAGTATGGTACTGTTGTATAGGACTATTATATATTAATATGAAATAGTATGGTACTGTTGTATAGGACTATTATATATTAATATGACATAGTATGGTACTGTTGTATAGGACTATTATATATTAATATGAAATAGTATGGTACTGTTGTATAGGACTATTATATATTAATATGAAATAATATGGTACTGTTGTATAGGACTATTATATATTAATATGAAATAGTATGGTACTGTTGTATAGGACTATTATATATTAATATGAAATAGTATGGTACTGTTGTATAGGACTATTATATATTAATATGAAATAATATGGTACTGTTGTATAGGACTATTATATATTAATATGAAATAGTATGGTACTGTTGTATAGGACTATTATATATTAATATGAAATAGTATGGTACTGTTGTATAGGACTATTATATATTAATATGACATAGTGTGGTACTGTTGTATAGGACTAATATATATTAATATGACATAGTGTGGTACTGTTGTATAGGACTATTATATATTAATATGACATAGTATGGTACTGTTGTATAGTACTATTATATATTAATATGACATAGTGTGGTACTGTTGTATAGGACTATTATATATTAATATGACATAGTGTGGTACTGTTGTATAGGACTATTATATATTAATATGAAATAGTATGGTACTGTTGTATAGTACTATTATATATTAATATGAAATAGTATGGTACTGTTGTATAGGACTATTATATATTAATATAAAATAGTATGGTACTGTTGTATAGGACTATTATATATTAATATGAAATAATATGGTACTGTTGTATAGGACTATTACATATTAATATGACATAGTGTGGTACTGTTGTATAGGACTATTATATATTAATATAAAATAGTATGGTACTGTTGTATAGAACTATTATATATTAATATGAAATAGTATGGTACTGTTGTATAGGACTATTATATATTAATATGAAATAGTATGGTACTGTTGTATAGGACTATTATATATTAATATGAAATAGTATGGTACTGTTGATTAGTACTTTTTTATATTAAATGAAATAGTATGGTACTGTTGTATAATACTATTATATATTAATATGAAATAGAATGGTACTGTTGTATAGGACTATTATATATTAAGATGAAATAGTATGGTACTGTTGTATAGGACTATTATATATTAATATGAAATAGTATGGTACTGTTGTATAGGACTATTATATATTAATATGAAATAGTATGGTACTGTTGTATAGGACTATTATATATTAATATGAAATAGTATGGTACTGTTGTATAGGACTATTATATATTAATATAAAATAGTACGGTACTGTTGTATAGGACTATTATATATTAATATGAAATAGTATGGTACTGTTGTATAGGACTATTATATATTAATATAAAATAGTATGGTACTGTTGTATAGGACTATTATATATTAATATGAAATAGTATGGTACTGTTGTATAGGACTATTATATATTAATATGAAATAGTATGGTACTGTTGTATAGGACTATTATATATTAATATGAAATAGTATGGTACTGTTGTATAGGACTATTATATATTAATATGAAATAGTATGGTACTGGTGTGTATAACTAATATATATTAAAAATAAATAGTATGGTACTGTTGTATAGGACTATTATATATTAATATGAAATAATATAGTACTTTTGTATAGAACTATTATATATTAATATAAAATAATATGGTAATTTTGTATAGAACTATTATATATTAATAAGAAATAGTATGGTACTGTTGTATAGGACAACTATATATTAATATGAAATAATATGGTACTTTTGTATAGAACTTTTATATATTAATATGAAATAATATGGTACTTTTGTATAGAACTATTATATATTAATAAGAACTAGTATGGTACTGTTGTATAGGACTATTATATATTAATATGAAATAGTATGGTACTGTTGTATAGGACTATTATATATTAATATGACATAGTGTGGTACTGTTGTATAGGACTATTATATATTAATATGACATAGTGTGGTACTGTTGTATAGGACTATTATATATTAATATGAAATAGTATTGTACTGTTGTATAGTACTATTATATATTAATATGAAATAGTATGGTACTGTTGTATAGGACTATTATATATTAATATAAAATAGTATGGTACTGTTGTATAGGACTATTATATATTAATATGAAATAATATGGTACTGTTGTATAGGACTATTACATATTAATATGAGATAGTGTGGTACTGTTGTATAGGACTATTATATATTAATATAAAATAGTATGGTACTGTTGTATAGGACTATTATATATTAATATGAAATAATATGGTACTGTTGTATAGGACTATTACATATTAATATGACATAGTGTGGTACTGTTGTATAGGACTATTATATATTAATATAAAATAGTATGGTACTGTTGTATAGAACTATTATATATTAATATGAAATAGTATGGTACTGTTGTATAGGACTATTATATATTAATTTAAAATAGTATGGTACTGTTGTATAGGACTATTATATATAAATATGAAATAGTATGGTACTGTTGATTAGTACTTTTATATATTAATATGAAATAGTATGGTACTGTTGTATAATACTATTATATATTAATATGAAATAGAATGGTACTGGTGTATATAACTAATATATATTAAAAAGAAATAGTATGGTACTGTTGTATAGGACTATTATATATTAATATGAAATAATATGGTACTTTTGTATAGAACTATTATATATTAATATGAAATAATATTTTACTTTTGTATAGAACTTTTATATATTAATATAAAATAATATGGTAATTTTGTATAGAACTATTATATATTAATAAGAAATAGTATGGTACTGTTGTATAGGACTACTATATATTAATATGAAATAATATGGTACTTTTGTATAGAACTTTTATATATTAATATGAAATAATATGGTACTTTTGTATAGAACTATTATATATTAATAAGAACTAGTATGGTACTGTTGTATAGGACTATTATATATTAATATGAAATAGTATGGTACTGTTGTATAGGACTATTATATATTAATATGACATAGTGTGGTACTGTTGTATAGGACTATTATATATTAATATGACATAGTGTGGTACTGTTGTATAGGACTTTTATATATTAATATGAAATAGTATGGTACTGTTGTATAGTACTATTATATATTAATATGAAATAGTATGGTACTGTTGTATAGGACTATTATATATTAATATAAAATAGTATGGTACTGTTGTATAGGACTTTTATATATTAATATGAAATAAAATGGTACTGTTGTATAGGACTATTACATATTAATATGACATAGTGTGGTACTGTTGTATAGGACTATTATATATTAATATAAAATAGTATGGTACTGTTGTATAGGACTATTATATATTAATATGAAATAATATGGTACTGTTGTATAGGACTATTACATATTAATATGACATAGTGTGGTACTGTTGTATAGGACTATTACATATTAATATGACATAGTGTGGTACTGTTGTATAGGACTATTATATATTAATATGAAATAGTATGGTACTGTTGTATAGGACTATTATATATTAATATGAAATAGGATGGTACTGTTGTATAGGACTATTATATATTAATATGAAATAGTATGGTACTGTTGATTAGTACTTTTATATATTAATATGAAATAGTATGGTACTGTTGTATAATACTATTATATATTAATATGAAATAGAATGGTACTGTTGTATAGGACTATTATATATTAATATGAAATAGTATGGTACTGTTGTATAGGACTATTATATATTAATATGAAATAGTATGGTACTGTTGTATAGGACTATTATATATTAATATGAAATAGTATGGTACTGTTGTATAGGACTATTATATATTAATATGAAATAGTATGGTACTGTTGTATAGGACTATTATATATTAATATAAAAGAGTATGGTACTGTTGTATAGGACTATTATATATTAATATGAAATAGTATGGTATTGTTGTATAGGACTATTATATATTAATATGAAATAGTATGGTACTGTTGTATAGGACTAATATATATTAATATGAAATAGTATGGTACTGTTGTATAGGACTATTATATATTAATATGAAATAGTATGGTACTGTTGTATAGGACTATTATATATTAATATGAAATAGTATGGTACTGGTGTATATAACTAATATATATTAAAAAGAAATAGTATGGTACTGTTGTATAGGACTATTATATATTAATATGAAATAATATGGTACTTTTGTATAGAACTATTATATATTAATATGAAATAATATTTTACTTTTGTATAGAACTTTTATATATTAATATAAAATAATATGATACTTTTGTATAGAACTATTATATATTAATAAGAAATAGTATGGTACTGTTGTATAGGACTACTATATATTAATATGAAATAATATGGTACTTTTGTATAGAACTTTTATATATTAATATGAAATAATATGGTACTTTTGTATAGAACTATTATATATTAATAAGAACTAGTATGGTACTGTTGTATAGGACTATTATATATTAATATGAAATAGTATGGTACTGTTGTATAGGACTATTATATATTAATATGAAATAATATGGTACTGTTGTATAATACTATTATATATTAATATGATATAGTATGGTACTGTTGTATAATACTATTATATATTAATATGAAATAGTATGGTACTGTTGTATAGGACTATTATATATTAATATGAAATAGTATGGTACTGTTGTATAATACTATTATATATTAATATGAAATAGTATGGTACTGTTGTATATTACTTTTATATATTAATATGAAATAGTATGGTACTGTTGTATAATACTATTATATATTAATATGAATAATATGGTACTGTTGTATAATACTATTATATATTAATATGAAATAGTATGGTACTGTTGTATAATACTATTATATATTAATATGAAATAGTATGGTACTGTTGTATAATACTATTATATATTAATATGAAATAATATGGTACTGTTGTATAATACTATTATATATTAATATGAAATAGTATGGTACTGTTGTATAATACTATTATATATTAATATGAAATAGTATGGTACTGTTGTATAATACTATTATATATTAATATGAAATAATATGGTACTGTTGTATAGGACTATTATATATTAATATGAAATAATATGGTACTGTTGTATAGGACTATTATATATTAATATGAAATAGTATGGTACTGTTGTATAGGACTATTATATATTAATATTAAATAGTATGGTATTGTTGTATAGGACTATTATATATTAATATGAAATAGTATGGTACTGTTGTATAGGACTATTATATATTAATATTAAATAGTATGGTACTGTTGTATAGGACTATTATATATTAATATGAAATAGTATGGTACTGTTGTATAGGACTATTATATAATAATATGAAATAGTATGGTACTGTTGTATAGGACTATTATATATTAATATGAAATAGTATGGTACTGTTGTATAGGACTATTATATATTAATTTGAAATAGTATGGTACTGTTGTATAGGACTATTATATATTAATATGAAATAGCATGGTACTGTTGTATAGGACTATTATATATTAATATGAAATAGTATAGTACTGTTGTATAGAACTATTATAAATTAATATGAAATAGTATGGTACTGTTGTATAGGACTATTATATATTAATATGAAGTAGTATGGTACTGTTGCATAGGACTATTATATGTTAATATAAAATAATATGGTACTGTTGTATAGTACTTTTATATATTAACTAGTTGGTAAGACTGCCCAGAGGACAGTCTATGTGTTTTTAATAAAAAAAAATAAGAAAAATTAACTACAGAAAAAAAATAAACAAATTATCAAAAATTAAAAAAATTAAACCTAATCCCTATGAAAATTAAAAAGCTCCCCTCCCCAAAATAAAAACACGCCCTAATCTAATGCTGAACTACCAATAGCCCTTAAAAGGGCGTTTTGTAGGGCATTGCCCTAAGTTAAACAATTCTAAGTCCCCCCTAACAGTAAAACCCACCAAACCCCCCCAAAATATATAAACCTAACACTAAAAAACCTAAAGCATCCATTGCCCCGAAAAGGGCATTTGTATGGGCATTGCCCTTAAAAGGGCATTCAGCTTTTTTGCTGCCCATCCCTAATCTAAAAAAAAAATCTTAAAAAAAAAATAAAAAATCTAAGTCTAACCCCCTAAAATTAAAAAATTAAACCTTAATTTAAATTACGCTAAAATTACAGAAATAAAAAATTCTTATATTACAGAAAATAAAAAAACAAAATTATCAAAAAATTAAACCTTATCCCTATGAAAAATAATAATAATATGAAATAGTATGGTACTGTTGTATAGGACTATTATATATTAATATGAAATAGTATGGTACTGTTGATTAGTACTTTTATATATTAAATGAAATAGTATGGTACTGTTGTATAATACTATTATATATTAATATGAAATAGAATGGTACTGTTGTATAGGACTATTATATATTAATATGAAATAGTATGGTACTGTTGTATAGGACTATTATATATTAATATGAAATAGTATGGTACTGTTGTATAGGACTATTATATATTAATATGAAATAGTATGGTACTGTTGTATAATACTATTATATATTAATATGAAATAGTATGGTACTGTTGTATAATACTATTATATATTAATATGAAATAATATTGTACTGTTGTATAGGACTATTATATATTAATATGAAATAATATGGTACTGTTGTATAGGACTATTATATATTAATATGAAATAGTATGGTACTGTTGTATAATACTATTATATATTAATATGAAATAGTATGGTACTGTTGTATAATACTATTATATATTAATATGAAATAATATGGTACTGTTGTATAGGACTATTATATATTAATATGAAATAATATGGTACTGTTGTATAGGACTATTATATATTAATATGAAATAGTATGGTACTGTTGTATAGGACTATTATATATTAATATGAAATAGTATGGTATTGTTGTATAGGACTATTATATATTAATATGAAATAGTATGGTACTGTTGTATAGGACTATTATATATTAATATGAAATAGTATGGTACTGTTCTATAGGACTATTATATATTAATATGAAATAGTATGGTACTGGTGTATAGAACTAATATATATTAATATGAAATAGTATGGTACTGTTGTATAGGACTATTATATATTAATATGAAATTGTATGGTACTGTTGTATAGGACTATTATATATTAATATGAAATAGTATGGCACTGTTGTATAGGACTATTATATATTAATATGAAATAGTATGGTACTGTTGTATAGGACTATTATATATTAATTTGAAATAGTATGGTACTGTTGTATAGGACTATTATATATTAATATGAAATAGCATGGTACTGTTGTATAGTACTTTTATATATTAACTAGTTGGTAAGACTGCCCAGAGGACAGTCTATGTGTTTTTAATAAAAAAAAATAAGAAAAATTAACTACAGAAAAAAAATAAACAAATTATCAAAAATTAAAAAAATTAAACCTAATCCCTATGAAAATTAAAAAGCTCCCCTCCCCAAAATAAAAACATGCCCTAATCTAATGCTGAACTACCAATAGCCCTTAAAAGGGCGTTTTGTAGGGCATTGCCCTAAGTTAAACAATTCTAAGTCCCCCCCTAACAGTAAAACCCACCAAACCCTCCCAAAATATATAAACCTAACACTAAAAAACCTAAAGCATCCATTGCCCCGAAAAGGGCATTTGTATGGGCATTGCCCTTAAAAGGGCATTCAGCTTTTTTGCTGCCCATCCCTAATTTAAAAAAAAAATCTTAAAAAAAAAAATCTTAAAAAAAAAAATCTAAGTCTAACCCCCTAAAATTAAAAAATTAAACCTTAATTTAAATTACGCTAAAATTACAGAAAATAAAAAATTCTTATATTACAGAAAATAAAAAAACAAAATTATCAAAAAATTAAACCTTATCCCTATGAAAAATAAAAAGCCTCCCAAAATAAAAACACTCCCTACTCTAAGAATAAACTACCAGTAGCTGTTAAAAGGGCTTTTTGCAGGGCATTGCCCCAAGATAAACAGCTCTTTTACAATAAAAATACACAAAGTAGGGGGGCGGAGCCAAGAGCCGAAGCAATAAGACGTGCCATTGCAGAGCTCCAAAGTTTGATCATTAAAATATCAATTTATGGCACATTAAACATTTGTTTAATCCTATATCTTGCTCCTAACATGAACTAGAACATAGGTCACACAAACTGGGACAACGCTTCACAACAATACATACAATAACTGTACAAAGGCCTCCAGCTTACTGAGACCACGGTATGGAGTAGGCTGTCTCAGTTGACAGAGATACGGTTTCTACACTATCACTATCCCTTCCAATGGAGAAACAAATCCTTTCTGTGTTGCAAGAATTACTGCGCTCTCTGAATTCTCATCAGCAAGCTCTGGTCGCAGAATTGAGAGCTGCTATGAGCCCACTCCAGCCTACAACGCTGACAGAGGTGGTTATGGAGGAAGCCGGTCGGGGGGAACTGGACCTGACACAATGGAAAGAAAACCCACCTGAGCTCCAGAGGAGAAATACCTGATAGACACGGGAAGCCCCAGTCTCGAGATGGTAATGCAGATAGACGGGGGTACGCGGAACAGTACTTCACAGCCCTTTTCCATTTCCACAAGACCGGGGCAGCATACCGTAATACACCAAGAGCTGTCTCAGATACAGATATACAGATCGCTGCAAGTATGTCACCTACAACCGATAGCTAACACTCCCTTCCATACTATAGCTACTGAGGCTCTGTCCATTGAGATGTCGGAACCTGGGGTTGAATGGAATGCAACGTACTTAGGATCTATCGCACTGCACAAGGCTTTGAACAGCAAGTTCACCAACGAAGGCACCACAGTACGAATCGCTCCTTACTATTTCAAGAGTTGGTGCGACATACATCAGAAGCCCGCCAAAGCTGCCACTCGGTCCGGGGGACTCCATCAGACACTCTGTTTCGGTTCCCAAACCCTACCTACAAACAATCCCATAAAGTCGATCTTTTCTTACCTGTTGGCACCAAGGAGGTCGACATGGGACCCAGGGAGCTTTCTCTTCTATTGCTTGCTCCACAGTCAACCCTAGACTATCGAAACAGGAGCCTCACTGCTGACTGAATTCTCTGAGCCTCTACTAAACGTCTAGTGTAATTTATATACTAACTGTTTGTTGCTTGATCCCTTTGTTTTTTTTTTCCTTTTTTCTATATGCTCTCAATCTGATGTTGGCAATTATTATTTCCATGTCATTGAGAATTAGATATGGGCTCCAATTATGAAGGACTTATTGTTGCTAGACAGTCTGATTACTATCAGATAATACTGATTACCATGTTAGTCTGTTTGTTTTCCTTTCCTTATTGGAATTCACTCATTTTGGGCTGGTTAGGCTGTGATACCAAGGCATAAATAATCCCATCCAACCATAGTTTGTATACCATCACCTATACTATTGGGGAGTATTGCAAACTCGTTTCACCTGCATATATACTGTTTTTGTCCCACTGGGGGTAATGGCTTTGTTAAATGACTGTGAAATCTCAGCCCTATTACAATAGCCTGTATTAGATTTCACATGAGTCTACTCTATAGCACTAGACTATATTTGTTTGTCTGAAGCACCCTATCTTCCCACATATATCTACTGGAGTAATGCTGTCTATACAAACTCGTGCCAGATATACTGCTTGGCGACACATTTTCATATCTCCCATACCTATTAATGAGTTAAATACCTGGGCATATTGTACTCTACTATTGAATCACTACTGTACAGATCCCTCATGTCTTTCCTACTCTATGTTATTATCATGAGCCTACATTGATCTGTTTATGTTCCCAAGTTTTATTTTTATAACTGCGATAGGCTTAGACCTGTACCCATATATGTTTCAGAGAAAGCAGACTAAGTGATGATTAATACCTTCTATGTATATGTAGTTATATGTGAATATGTTTATGTGTATTTATGTGTGCATATATCTATGTGTCTTTATGTGTGTATATGTTTACTCTGATTAGATCAGTTCTCATACTCACTCACTCGAAATATTATGTTTAGTTTGCCTACTATAGTAGTAGCTAGTAGTACTTACTAACCAGATTTGTATTTATCTCACTCCTATATAGTTTTGCAAATTATTTGGCATGTCTGATATTCAGCTGGCTGTTTTATTAGCTGTCAAATGGCCTCATGGTTACATATTTAGAAATATGGTATAGGATAGATACTTGGCTTATTGGAGCCTTACACTTTGAATATTATTAGTCTCAGCTATGTGAGGTATATACTGTATGAATGAGGGAGCCCTATTTTCTACTGTTAATACCTGCGCACTGCCAGCGCCCGGGGCAGAAATGTAGGTACAATTTGGGGATCCCTTAGCTCTCTCAATTCTATTTACTATTACATCTTAATGGTGTGAGTATACCCCTAAAGATATTGCAGCGGTAAACATAAGCTGTACATTCTACCCAGCCTATCCTATGGGGTAAGGCTTCATTGTATCTTACATAGGCACAAACTTCTAATTGTTAAATCAATATATAACATGTTGCCTTAATCCTTATACTTTGAAACAAACCAACACATATTTCAGTTTTCCACCTCTACTCATAGCATAAATAGGAGATATCCTTTCTTGTATTCTATTCAAAATCTCAGAGGCCCAAAAGTGTTCAATAGTTTAACTTTCTAACTGGCTTCGCCCTCCCACCCTCCCCCTCACCTTATTTAGAGCGGCTCTCGCCCGCTGAATTTCCTTCCCCCCAAAAAAAACGTAAAGCCAACCCCCCTTGCACTAATTCTACTTGAATAGATAACCTAATCCATATTTTCTACGGCAATGTGGGGACCATTTTTACTCTTTCTATGATATTACACTACAAAACTGAAGTCTCATTATAGATAGTCCAAATCCCTTACTAACACTTTATGAATCTAATGTTCCTTTTGCATGTCTCCCTGGTCTAAGTTGGCCTCATTGCTCCTTCATTTCTCTAGCCAAATAATGCCTCATCACTTCGATGATAAGTGCCTACGTGTACCATTCTTTAATCTCACAACTGTATTGTAGGTAGGCATAACCTGTACTACTGGACTTAGCAATATATCTGTAATAGCACTGTATACCTTCTTATCTGTCATTGTTTTGGGACATATTTCTTATGCTACATTTGTTTATGACTTCAATAAAAATTGATTTTAAAAAAATAATAAAAATACACAAAGTCCCCCCTAACAGTAAAACCCCCACCCACCAAACCCCCCAAAATAAAAAACCTAACACTAAAAAACCTAAACTGCCCATTGCCCTGAAAAGGGCATTTGTTGGGCATTGCCCTTTAGAGGGCATTTAGATCTTTTACAAAATGCCTACCCTAATCTAAATAAAAAAAAAAAAAACAACATTTAAAAAAAAAAACTAAGTCTAACCCCCAGGTTGGTACTCACCGTTCCTGAAGTCCGGCGGAGAAGGTCCTGACCCATGCGGTGAAGTCTTCTTCCAAGCGGTGACCTCTTCTTTCTTCTTGCAGGAACATCTGGCGCGGAGCGGAGGGCAGAGCTGAAGACCAGCGACCCTGGAACTGAAGACCAGCGATCCTGGAACTGGAGACCGGCAATCCTGGAACTGAAGACCGGTGACCGCGGAGCCATGGAGCGTGGAGGATCCTCTTCATACGATCGCCGCCGTACACTGGATAGTGAATTCAAGGTACACGATTAAAAATGGCGTCCCTTGAATTCCTATTGGCTGATTTGATTCTTCAAATTCAAATCAGCCAGTAGGATGAGAGCTACTCAAATCCTATTGGCTGTTCAAATCAGCCAATAGGATGAGAGCTACTGAAATTCTATTGGCTGATTTGAACAGCCAATAGGATTTGAGTAGCTCTCATCCTATTGGCTGATTTGAATTTGAAGAATCAAATCAGCCAATAGGAATTCAAGGGTCGCCATCTTTAATCGCGTACCTTGAATTCACTATTCAGTGTACGGCGGCGATCGGAAGAAGAGGATCCTCCACGCTCCATGGCTCCATGGTCGCCAGTCCTCAGCTCTGCGGTCATCGGTCTTCAGCTCTGCCATCTGCTCTGCTCCAAGCTGGATTGTTCCTGGAAGAAAAAAGAAGAAGTCGCCACTTGGAAGAAGACTTCACCGCATGGGACAGGACCTTCTCAGCCGGACTTCAGAAATGGTGAGTATCAACCTGGGGGTTAGACTTAGGTTTTTATTTTTTATTTTTTTTTTTCATTTAGATTAGGGTGGGCAATTCCTAAAAGAGCTAAATTCCCTTTTAAGGGCAATGCCCTAGTTTAGGTTTTATAAGTGTTAGGTTCTTTTATTTTGGGGGTATTTACTGTTAGGAGGGACTCTGCAAAAGAGCTGTTTATCTTGGGGCAATGCCCTCCAGAAAGCCCTTTTAAGGGCTTCTGGCAGTGTATTCTTAGAGTAGGGGGTGTTTTTATTTTGGGTGTTTTTATTTTGGGGGGGCTTTTTTATTTTCATAGGGATTAGGTTTAGTTTTGTAAACTTTGGTAATTTGTTTTTTTGTGTTATGTAATGTTAGCCTTTTTTATTTTTTGTAACTTTAGTATTTTTTTATTTAGGTAATTTGTGTTAATTTAGGGGGTGTTAGGTTAGGGGGCTTAGTAATTTAATTAGTTATTTGCATTGTGGGTTTTGGTGGTTTAAGGGGTTAATAGGTTAATTAGGTTTATTATTATGTGGGGTTTTACGGTTTAGGAGTTAATAGGGTAAATAGGTTTATTGCGATATGGGGGTTTAGGGGTTAATTATGTTTATTGCGATGTGGGGGGTTTTCGGTTTAGGGGTTAATAGGGTAATTTGGTTTGTTGCAATATGGGGGTGTGCGGTTTAGGGGTTAATAGGGTAATTAGGTTTATTGCGATGTGGGTGGTTGATGGTTAAGGGGTTAACTACTTTATTATTTTGCGATGTGTGGGTTTGCACTGTAGGTGTTAATACTTAATGTGGGAGGTTCGTTTTTTTTTTTATTATACTTGTTTTATATATATTAATATGAAATAGTGTGGTACTGTTGTGTAGAACTATTACATATTAATATGACATAGTGTGGTACTGTTGTATACTAGTTTTATATATTAATATAAAACAGTATGGTACTGTTGTATAGTACTTTTTTTATGGTGTGCAATTGCTCTATCTGCCTTTTTTTTTTTTTTTTTTAAATATTTTTATTGAATTTGCATGAATAACAAGACATGTAAAACAATCAAAGCTCTATTGGTCTATGCAAAGACTTAGAGATATATTCAACAAAAATCATACTGTTGCGTAATACAAAACCAATGAACAGAAATATCGAATTAATGGACATAAGTCAAACTGTTGTATCCACAATGACCTCCAAACCCTCTGGTACCTCGCTGCTTATGTAAGTGGATGAACTCAGGCCTGTGTCTATAATAGATCATGTATTGGTAATGGTATTGGCGCCCAGAGTACATGAACAAGAATATAATCCCACCTATTTATAGGTATGCTTTCCAACGAGTAAAACAATATGAGCAGACCACCTCAGCATATTATCCGGCTAAGGTTATAAAGGGTTCCGTTAAAGGAACGGTCGCACCATATGAAGAGGTAGAAGAAATAGAAAGGGGAGAGGTAGAGGGGGGGAATTGTAATCACTCTCACAGCATATCGTCAGAAAGTTCCATAAAAGGCATCCCTCATGGGGATGTCAGGCTACGTCACAAGATGACCAAATACAATCTGGTCTTATTGGCAAATGATCCAATCTGACCATGTTTCCCAGTAGGTTTCCATCCAATCTGTTTCACCGGCCACAAATCTTTCCATTTTCGCAAATTGTTCACCAGATCGCAGACTCCAGATAGGGTCGGAGGATCAGGCTGTTGCCAGACACGAGCAATACATAATTTGGTAGCTGCCAAGATGTATATGAGATGTCATCTGGTGGGTATGGGGATAGAATGTGGAAAAATGTGAAAAAGCACCATTTGGGGGGAATAGATTAAGAATTTTTTTAGGGGGGCGCTAAACAAGCTCAAAGCGTTAAAGATAGGGATATAAACACTCTTCTTTATTAATGTAATATATGAATATCTTTGAACTTGATTTTCCAATAGAAATTTGTACTTTATATAGTTGTTATGTCAATGTTATTATTATACAAACACTCTTCTCTTTTAAGACATAAGAATCAATCAATAAATATAGGTATAAATGTAACAGTAATATTTTGACTAATCCTAAACTTATGTGTTGCAGTTGTGTCATAAATTTTAAACCACTCTTAAGCTTCTATTACAAACAGAGGAGTACATACATCAAATTTTTTTAAATAAAATTGCTTTTACTTCTAAAAAACCACTTGAATAAAAAACATACAATTTATAGACCTATAACTAAAGTATATATATAACCAAAAGTTAATAAAACCAAAAATAAAAATATACTATATTTTAAATAAGACCAGTTTTCAAGAATACAATTTGTAATGCATTAACATTAAAAGCGGGTATTATGCGTATATCTTAATGCAAAAAATATATTTTCTGTATGTGATACAAACTCTCCTTAAAAAGATAACTCCATATTTTCAACAGAAAATAAAATAAATTATTAATTGGTGGAATAGTATAACGATACCACCTTCTATCAACTGTGATGGTATTAGTTATAAGGAAAAACAGTCTCTCCTAAAATGTTGTACTTAGTGATAATGTTGCGATGCCCCCTATTTTGACAGATGCAGTTTACGTATGCTTGAAGATAAAGTCTCTCCTAGTGCGTTTCTTTTGGACAATAGAGAATAGTAGTGGCCAACTACTTGTTAACTTAATTGCCTCTTCAACGCTGCTACAGAGAGATGCATTCACTGATCATATTTAGAACTGTACCTTTGGTAGACTTTTTTGTAATCCTGCCGTGCAGGTAGTCTTACCCTTCCTTTAGGCAGTTTCCTCCCAGGAACTGATGCTTGTTAGTCCGCTCTGACAGCCAGACGGTTATGGTATCCACCTTCAATATTTTCAAACTTGCGCAAGTTTATTTGTTTCTCAGACCGGACTCCTTCCCCTGCACTTAGTACAAAATGTACACAAGGGAAACGGAAATTTGCAGTCTCTTATTTTCCAACTTCAGGTGTCTGTTTCTGCCTCCCTTTGTATGTAACTTACGGCAGTCTTTTTTTCAGGATAGAGCTTCCCAGCTGCCCTTGTTCACACATACAGTGTCAAACCACCTGTTCTTTCAGAAATCACAGCTTCTACCGGTTTCACCCTAATTGCGGGCTTTCTCAAGATGCTGTGTTATCTTAGCTAAAGCATTAAAAAACCGCTCCACTTCATTTGATTGGTTAGAGCATCGTTATGTCAAAAGTAGGGGGAGGTGTTAATTTTCACCTTGGGGCTTTTTCTGATTTCTATGTGCAACTTATTAATATTCATTTAAGATTGATCATTTTCATTATTTGATGTGAATAGACCTCAAAAAAAATTGTACACAAATGAAAATGTTAAAATAAAAATAAAAACGGAAAAGAAAAAATCATAAATGGAATCTCTCTTATTTTATTTTTGTGTTTGTAAAATAATCATCGCTTTCATGCCCTCTTGTTTAAACAAACATCATGCATATTTTATGGCTATCATAAATTCAACCATAGTCTATTGAGACCAATCATATTCATAATATTTTAGTGTCTTGAACATTTAGAGTTTAAAAGTTTTTGTTGTATTTACTAAAATTAAATTGTTATGCGAAACCACTTTAATATTTTCAGACCATTTTTTTATGAAATATGTTTCTTTCTGATGGACTGACATTGTATACATACTTTGCTATTTTATATTAAAACATAGAAACTTTCTATCTTTTGTGATCACAAAACTTAATCTATTTTAAAACTTAAAGATTACATTCGATAGTGATTATAAGTGAAAATTTATATTTTTTAGTGTGATAATATATATTTAAATGTCATGTGCATTCATATTTCCTTTCTATAAAAGTGTCTATTCTGACCTTAATAATTCTTTCTATATAATGTGAAATTCTACTTACAGTTTGTGGATACTATTATTACTTAAACTTATTGGTGTTTTTTGGGGGTTATAATTTATTCTCTTATAAAATCTATAAACTTATTGGTGTTTTTTGGGTGTTATAATTTATTCTCTTATAAAATCTATAATAATAATGTGACTATATATTAATTTAAAATTATTTCATAGGATTAGTTTTTTATGATATAATTTTAGATCTAAATAGGTGTGTATTAGTCTCCTGAATGGGATATATAAATTCATATTTATTGTTCTCCTAAATGGGGCATAAATTGCTAGGAATATATTGATTCTAATTTCTTAAAGGGAAGAGACAGAAGACTTAGGAAAGAGTGAGAGAGGCAGAGAGGGTTTTGGATTAAACTAAGCACATAAAATGGGGATAAGTCCAGTTAAGGCCCTTTGGGTATATGGTGTCAAAATGAAATATGAATTCCGCTTCCTTTCTCAAAAGACTTGATTCTAGACTACCACCTCTCCAGTTTTTCTTAACTTTGCAAATTCCCCAATATTTTAGGTCTAATGTTTTATTATGATGTATTTCTCTGAAATGTTTATATAGCTGGGTTTCCAAATTGCCCTTTTTAATATTACATAGATGTTCTCATATCCGATCTCTTAACATTCTTGTAGTCTCGCCTATATAAAACAAATTACATGTACATTGTAACATGTATATCACCCCCTTACTGCTGCATCTGATAGTGTCTTTAATCTGGAAACTATCTTTTTGTCCTGGAAGAGTGATACGTTTCTTTTTTTAGCTAAATTTACAGGCCCTGCAAAGATGGCAAAGAAAGAAACCTTTTAGGTTCTGGCCTAATAGATCATATTGGATTTAAGTCGATTTAAGTTGATATTTAGACACCGAAGGAGCAGTTCAACCTCTGACCACAGAGTGGAAATTTTCAGACAGGACCACCATGTATGTATATCCGATCCCAGCCCATTGCAGTTTCTCCAGCATTTTGGGCTACTAGTTTTGTAGATCTGAGTTAGTCTCACTGGGGTCCTGTGCCATTCCAAGATCACTTTAACATATGTTTCTAGAACTGTCACACAATGGAGAGTTTTTTTCTTAAGTAGAATTGCGGAGGCAAATTCACTATCTGGGATTATGGTATCAAGTTCTTTGGACCAAGCCTTGAACTGCCAGGGAAGATCTTTCAAATGATCTTTCATAAGAGCTGTATAGTGGAAAGACAGCGGTCTATATGCCTTGGGCCCATCTCTCTTCCCATTTAGTTGTGCTCCTCAAACCAGTTTTGGGAAACCCTCTGTATCTAGCCAGGCTTAGGACTCTAAAGCTCTCAAATCTGAACCACAGTGGGTTCCCTCTCTGAGAACCAAACAGCTGGGCAGCAGAGGCCAGCGTACCAGAGAAGTAAAGGTCAGACATCTGGAGGATCCCCTTTTTATGCCAGAAGTCTGCATGTACCATTGGGGAGTTCCATATCATACCTGCAAAACCATGGATGGAGGATGGATGTGGGGAGATTTCCGTATGGTGTCGAAGTTCATGCCATATTTTAATGGCCTGTGCGACAACGGGGTTGTCAATCTGTTTGTCTAAGTTCAAATGTTTAGGAACCCAAATGGCTTCTCTAAGAGTTAAACCAGAAGGGATGGCCTCTTTCTTCAGTCTGTACCAACCCGGTTTATCAGTTAGCAACCCCCATGCATATATGTGGGAGAGCCTGGCAGCCTCATAGTTTAGATAGATATTGGGGAACGCAATTCCCCCTTTGGAGTAAGGTCTTTGAAGAGTCTTATAAGCGACTCTTGGAATTTTATTTTTCCATACGTAGTGTAGAAAGATCCTGTGGATCTGTTGAAGGATTTTGTAAGGAAGGTTGATCGGTAAGCAACGGAACAGATAAAGAGCTTTCGGGAGAAGAGACATTTTAATCGTAGCCACTCTACCAAGCCACGAGACCTCCTGGTAATCCCATTTACCCGTAAGGGACCTGAGTTCCTGGAGCAGTGTGTCGAAATTCATTTGAATTACTGTGTCCAGATCTCCACTCAGGATCACACCCAAGTGTTTTAAACACCTGTTGGACCACTGAAAATCAAAGTTTTGCTTCAGGGTAAGGAACTGCTCGGCCCCAAAGTTGAGGGCATAGGCCTCTGTTTTTGAGATGTTGGATTTATAGTAGCTGAACCTACCAAATAAGTCTAATAGTCTGAACACTGCTGGGATTGAGGACTCTGGGTTGGTTAAAAGCAACGAAGGGTACGAGATTCCAGTAATCTGGTCTGAAGTTCTGATGGCCGGGGACAGAGGCTCCATTACCAGGGAAAATATAAGGGGTGAGAGGGGGCATCCCTATCTGGTGCCATTATTGATATTTATTTCTGGGGAACAGAAACCCGGACCTCTAATCCCTTGTATACGGTGAAGTATACAGGGATTGAATGGCTGAAATTATTTGAGGGGGGAATCCAAACACCTCCCACCGGACCCTGTCGAATGCCTTGGGGTCCCCAGTCTGGTCGCATTGGAGAAGACCGATAGTAGTCTCCTAGTGTTGTCCGGTCCTTGATGCCCTTTGGTGAAACCTACTTGATCAACCTGTATAAGGGACGGTAGTAGATTAACCAGTCTATCCGCTAAGAGCTTGGAGTAGAGTTTTGTGTCAAGATTCATTAAAGAAATTGGGCGGTAACTGGTGCACAGGGCTGGATATTTAGCTGGCTTAAGGATAGTGATTATTGATGCTTCGAGATTTTCCCTTAGCATCTTACCCTCCGATTTAATTTCATTAAAAACAAGGTGTAAAACGGGCACTAACAAGGGTAGAAATTTTTTGTAAAACACCCAGGGAAATCCATCTGGTCCCAGGGCCTTGTTGTTTTTGAGATTTCTAATTGCCTGTATAATCTCTTTGGCTTGGAATGGCTCTAACAAAGAGTTACCGTCCACTTCTGATAGACTGGGCAGATGAAGCGAGTGGAGAAACTGAGATATCTCTGTTACCGTAGCTGCAGTCGGGTGCACACTTTTATTTATATTGTATAAATTGTCATAATATGCTGCGAATGTCTTTCCAATTTCCTCTGGCGCAAAGGCTTTAACGCCTCTATGTTCAATGTAAGATATTCTAGCTGCCATTGCCCGATTTTTGAGCTTACTAGCTAACAAAGAGTCAGCTTTGTTACTCTTATAATACAGAAGCTGTTTGAAAGTAGCCATAGCCTTTTGGATTTTCTCAAGCTCAGCCTCTTTAATCCGGCTTCTTATGCGTGCAATTTCATCTGAGCATTGTGGAGTCGGACTCTCTCTATTTTGGCGCTCCGCAGTTCTCAGGTCACAAACCAATTTACCCAAAGGGGCTGCATGCTGCTGGCGCATAGTAGCTACTTTTTAAGATACAAAGTCCCCTTAGGTAAGCTTTAATGCTGCCCATCTAATTTGATGGGAGGTTTGACCCTCTTGGTTTACAGCTAGGAACTGTTGAATCTCTTTCTGGAGGTTCTGAATGAACAGTGGATCTTTCCAGAGGAATTTAGGGAACTTCCAGGATGGCTTGGCCGAAGCCCGCTCCCCACCCTGTATCTTAAATGGGATAGTGTCGTGGTCCGACCACACACAATAGTGGATTTTGGAGCCCTTGATCGTATTCATGGTCCATGAATCAGTAAAGAAGTAATCCAGCCGAGAGTATGACTTATAGGAGGCCGAAAAGTAGGAGAAGTCTCTCTTTTCTGGGTGGCATGCCCTCCAGACATCATAGAGGGAGTGTTGAAATATTAAGTTCTGGAACCTAGGAGCTATCGAGGTAGTATAGGAGTCTAGCGATTTGTGAGATGGAATTCTCTTATCCATATAAGGATCCCACACTAGATTGAAATCTCCACCTATGATCAGGCTTCCTTGTTTCAGTCTATCGACCATGGCTATGATTTTCTTTAGAAACACGATTTGTCCCTGGTTCGGAGCGTAGATGTTTACCAGTATAAATAGTTGATTGTTCAGCTTGCAGATCAAGATGAGGAAGCGACCCTCCTCATATCTCTCCTGATGTATGAGGTTAAACGCCACATTTCTACCAATAAGAATAGAAACTCCTCTAGTTTTGTCAACATAGGTGAAGTGGAACAATTCAGTATACTGAGGAAACTTAATAATCGGCATATGAGAGGTCGCCCAATGGGTTTCCTGTAGAAATACCAGATTGCTTCTCCGTGCTCAAAAAAAAATTCTTAAGAGGCTGCGTTTGCCTGGAAAGGTCAAACCCTTAACATTAAGGGTGAGAAAGTTTAACGATGCTGATTGGGTCATTATGGAAAAAAAAAAAAAAAAAGGAGAAAAAGAGGGGGTCAGGGAGGGAACAGGGGGTGTTAGACCAGTAGTCTGCTCAGATGTATTAAAGAAAGCACTGTTCTCGTACTCCCAGTGTGGCACCGAGTATAGCAATTCACGCTTTAGAGAATATAATTAAAGTCTAGAATCTGTGTTCTAGTGTTTACTGTGTAAACTTTTAATTTTCATGGGGGGGTGGTATCTAAGTGTTTCTACTCTGAAGAAAGCAAGGTATCCGGCAACCGGGGAGCCAGAAGTAGACGTACATTTATGACTCAAGCTGCAGCTATGAATTTTGAGAAAAAAGGGAGGGAACTATAAATCTATTTGGGTCACATCTTAACGGCCTAAAAAAGGCATGTGAGTTGAGAGGGTTTGCCTGAAGCAATTTCTCTTATTGTACCGGGATAGACTATGATGTAAAAGTCCTCACTGCAGCCTCAGCGTAAGGACCTATGGGATAAATCGGTGAAAACGATATCAATGAGTCGTATAGGGGGACCCTCAGGGTCACTGCACAATCGACACCTGAAGGGGTTCCTAGTGGGGCATGGTAATAGGTGAATACCAAAGATGGTGGGGCATGAGTGCGTGGTTTAAGCCTAAACTCTGAAAATATAGAATATGACTAGTGCTTATTGGTGCGACACATCAACAGGAGCATTGAGGTGAGCTAGATCGTTTCCTCTTAATAAGACTGATCTCACAGTTAAAGGGTTCGCTATATGCATACAGGCCCGAAGTCGCTCTGACAAACTATACATAGCAACTGCAAATGGCCCTATGTGGGGTAGTAGAATGAGAGGGAACGTGTTCCTACTGCTATGTGTATTTGGTAATCCCCATGCAAAGGGGTACGCTTACCTAGGGTGGACTATCTTTACCCTACCTAGGCTGAGCAAGAGCGACCTTTCGTGTTGCAGATAGATAAACTAATCTAGGCCTCTTTATATTACACACTCGGGAAAGGGGTGCAAGGATTATATCTAGGAGGGTAATGCCGTGGCGTTGGACTGGAGGGCCTATATGGTCACGGACTGGGTACTATCTACATGGACCCCAAGGGGGAGGTGAATAACATAAGTGGATGGAATCCAAGGTAGCAAAAACCCCATAACACAGGAATTTGGAGTGTATACGTAGGCCCAAACCACTAGTATTCCCTTAGCTATTGTGGGCCCTTAAAATACCAGGAGGAATGGCCTAAAATAAAGAGGATGTGCCTCAATTAACACTTGTATGATGGGTGCCAGGTAATAGAACATGTTTGTCAACAAGGTTGGTCCATCTTGACTTCAAGTGAGGACGAGCCCCTGCCTCAGGTCTGCTTCCCAGCTCAAATAAGCTGTCTGACTATTAAAAGGCTCAGCATGAAGTCAAGAGTGAGTATTACCTATAATTCCATCTGCAAAGACTTAGCAAGGACTAAGATTAGGGGCAGTTCAAAAGACTCTGACCAAGACAAGGAGATCTTAACTTTGCGTAAGTCTGGCAACTGGCAACAATTGTATCTCGAGCTATGTATAGTGACCTCTATAATACTGGTGAGGGACAAAAACTTGACATATTTTACACTATGACAATACATTTGAATACATAGTAGATTCTAGCTCAGTCCAGGAGAGAGGCAACATTAACATTTGTGCATGACTAGCATCTGGCAGTGAATGGGGCATGAGCTATCTAGGGTAAACTCTGATAAACTGATGGAAGGTAAAATAACAACCTGTCACAAACTAGAGCAGAACATTTTAGCATATAATGCAATCTACCCCCATCAAGGTTATGGGTAACTTTAACATTTGTGTAGACCTAACTTCTGGCAACAAATGAATATAAGCTACATAAGGTGTATTCTAAAATATTGTTGTAGGACAAAATAATCACATTTTTTAAACCATGACAGTATAATCTGATCTATAATGAAACCCAGAGATCTGCCCTGCCCCCCAGTGGAACAGACCATCCTTAGCCGCTCCTATCTGAGCAGGATGGAACAATTTAAGGCGATCACGCTCCCCCAGGCAGCAGGGCATAGCACCGGCTCCAATCCCTCTAAATAACAATATAAACTCCTGTAACATTGGAAAAGTTCAATATAGCCTGTATGCAAAAAGGAAATAAGATTGGGGTTAAGACTATCGTAAAATACCTCCCAAAAAGGATCAGGGCTTTCTCATCTGTTCTAGACACACTTTTCAAATTGTATAGCAACCCAGTATTTATCAAAAGATGTAAACAGTGTAATAACAGTTAAAACTATGATGCTCATACATGAGGTAAGCGGTCTATCTAATCATTACTCAAAGAACCCTAAAGTATTACAGTTCTTGTAAAGAGTCATTACTAGGACCATGTCTTCAAGCATACATATGTGAGTTTCTGGCTCTTTAGGGTCTTTTCTCAGGAACCCAGCCCATGGTCTGGACTTAAAGCAGTATCGTCCTCCCAATGTTCACCTGGTGATAAAGTGCAATCAGTAGAGTAATTGCATAAGTCTCCCCAAACTATTAGGCAATAAGGGCCTATGTAACCCAAACCCACCTGTAAGGAAGAAAGGTCAAGCAGAACAAGAAAAGTACAACATTTCCTTCCCTCTCCCCTTAAGCTAAAATACTTATCATCTTGAGCACGCAGATCATTCAGGGTCCATGGTGTCTATTTCCCTGGAAACCAGGGATGTGGAGTTTGCAGGGCCTCGTGGCAGACTTTGATTTTGAAAGGAAGAAGAGCGTTTAGCATTTGGGGATCTTTGTGGTAAAGGACGCCACTCCATGGCATCCGAGTTGAGAAAGATAGGTGGCCTCAAGGGTTTAGTTGTAGGTTCCACAGACTCTTTTTCCATTCTGGCTTGGTGTCGGCCTCTAGGTTGAGAGGTCTGGATGAGATCTCAGTTTTTCAAGTATTGTTGAGCTCTGTCGGGTGTATTGGCTGCATAAAGGTGGCCCTCCCTATGTATGAGAAGTTTTGTAGGATACCCCCACCTATACTTAATGCCCTGATTCCGTAGGACTTTAGTTACTTCTCTGAAGGTAGCTCTTTTTTGAAGTGTGAACTGTGATAGGTCTGGGAAGACCTAGATGTTCTGGAATCTGTCTGGGAGTGTGGGGTTAGCCATCATTGCTTTGGTGATCTGCTCCTTATAAGTGAAAAAATGGAATCGGGCAATGACATCTCTGGGTTTCTCACCTGAGACATTTCTTCCTCTAGTAGTCTATGAACTCTATCTAGCAAGTTTTCACTAGGGAGCTGTGGAGACTTGAGGTAGCCACAGAATTCATTGATGAAGGCCTCTAGGTCCTGGGTGGAGATCTCCTCAGATATACCTCGTAATCTCAGGTTATTGCGACGGGAGCGATCCTCGATATCTGCCATCTTTGCTTCCATAGTTTCTAGCATATCCACTATTATCTGGGAATGGTTAGAGAGATTGGTTTGTTCCACCACTAGATCCTCTTGTTTTTGCTCTAGGGCTTCCACTCTCTCACCAATTGCCCCAATATCTTTCCGTAGGTCTGCTAGAGAGCTCTTGAAGGTCTTGGTGAGGGTGTCTTGCAGGTTATTTAATTTTTGAGTAAGCGTATCCACTATTTCTGACGCCATGGTATGCTCAAGATCTGGGGTTGTCTGGGAGCACTGATCGGATGGAGATAGCCCTGGGACAGAATCAGTGTCAGGTTCACTTGTGGTCAAGGTCTTTTCCACCTGTGTTTTTGGTTTAAAGTGGTTGGCCACAGATTTCCTGTATTCACTTTGATTTGAAGTCCTTCTTTTGGACCCCTGCAGCATGTTAGGGGATCCTTCACCTATTAAGCTCAAGTGATATATGGTGTATATATAGGCTCCAGCAAGTAGAAATTTGCTCAAGAAGATCAGGACTAATAGTACAGAAGCCGCTTAAATCCTCACTGCTTAAGGCAGGGACATAAAATCCCACATTAGTTCCCCCGTCACTGGACACCTGTGAAGCTCGCCTTTACATCTTAAGGCCTGAGTTCCTTATCAGGAGAAGCAGCATTGTGAGGTTCAATGCCCAATATAAGTAGTATTTTGAGGGACCCCCACTCTTATGGCAGGCTGTTCTCTGTATGTAGACTCCTCTAGTATATGGGGACCTCTCCCAGATGTCTAGCTGCAAGGCCCTGGAAGCAAGGATATTTTGCCAGGACTATAGTGTAAGCGAAAGCAGCTTGGGCTTGTGGCTCAGGATCACATGTAATATATAGCCAAACTGAAGAAATATAAGAGTCAAATGATAGGGCTACGTGTTAGTGCTACTGTCACTTTAGGCCCTGCAAAGTTCTCTGGGACTTATAAGTGGCTGGCCTTGGGCGTAACTTTATCTATTGCCCTAACAACACTATTTATTGCACCCTTGGTCCTCTGTGTATAAAGGCAAAGCTCCCATGCAGTGTTTAGGTCCCCTTGCTGGTGTCTTGTGCTATTGTGGCTTACTCAATGTTCCTTAAAACACCCAGGTCTAGAGTGGGCTCCTAAATCAAGTGGGGATGTAGGGATTAATGCTATTTGTTATATAAGCCCTTTAAACGCCTTGGGGGAACCAAATAGCAATAGTAAGCTAGTTCTTTGTATTGGCAAATCAGGGATTAAATAGGTCCGTCTTACCCCCTGTGCGTCTGATGCCATTGTCGGTACCTCTATGTGTCGCAGCAGAACAAACAATCTGCGGAGAAGATGGCGGTCTTTCGCGCCCAAACTGAAGTGTCCCAGAGTGGCGGCCCTCTTGTCTGCCTCACCCGGTACCCTACCGGAGAAGTATGTGAGCAGGAATCCTGAGTTGGGCCAGATACTCCGGGTAAGAGCAACGTAGCACTCGAATAAGTGTAGCAGCAAACCTCGTGGGCTATAAGGTAACCGTGGGCCTGGTCAGCGCTTCCCTCTGAAGGATGGCAGGTACAGCTATAACACTCCCAAGCGGAGCCCCGACCCTCTGGAGTGCCGTGTGATAACCGCTAGAGTTCTGGTTGACAACGGGCAAATGTGGTATAACTTGCAGCGCCGCTTTATACTTTAAGAATAGCCCAGTTCTAAAGTACTCCTTAATAGCAATAGGGCTGCCCAATCTTCCGTCACCTTACTAGGCTCCCAAACTTCAAGACACACTCTAGCCAGAAAATATCTGGGTATATTTAGCTATAGCTCCAATTTTTGGAAGATTTTATAAAAAGTCAGGCAGAGCTCCTGTAAAAGACTACTTCTCCGTTCGGCGGTTAACTCCGCCCCCCCTATAGTACTTTTATATATTAAAGTGAATGTAAAGTTTCATCAAGTAGTTCCCGGTTTTTAAAAATACTTTTAAAAACAGGGGCACTTTCATTGAGGAAATTTTACATTGCACAATATTTGTAGAAATACTTACCTCTTCATCTTGAAAGCCGCTCCAGCCCGTCGCAAGCCTCTTCCAACGTCAGCAATGACGTTTCCGGCATCCTACAAACACGGCTTCCCCCCTGGGGGAAGCATTTCCTAAAGCCACGCAGTGATTGGAGGAAGGCCAGAATCATCATTTCCGATGTAGGAAGAGGCTTGAGACGGGCTGGTGAAGCGCTGGAGCTGCTTTCAAGACGAAGAGGTAAGTATTTCTGCAAATATTGTGCAATGTAAAGTTTCATCAATGAAAGTGCCCCTGTTTTTAATAGTATTTTTAAAAAATGGTCACTACATGATGAAACTTTACATTCACTTTAAAATAAAATAGTTTGGTACTGTTGTATAGTTCTTTTATATATTAATCTGAAATAGTGTGGTACTGTATAGTACTTTTATATAATAATATGAAACAGCATGGTACTGTTGTATAGTACTTTTATATAATAATATGAAATAGTGTGTCACTGTTGTATAGTACTTTTATATAATAATATGAAATAGTGTGGCACTGTTGTATAGTACTTTTATATAATAATATGAAATAGTGTGGCACTGTTGTATAGTAATTTTATATTATAATATTTAACACTGTGGTACTGTATATTTTTTAACATATTTTTAAATGCTGCAAAAAATTGCCTGCTCAGAATAGGCACTAAAATATTCCTAGTTGTATCACATAGGTTAATTTTATTAGTTGTTATAAGCATTACACATAATATAGAATTTTTTGTTATACATCAAAATACTACTTATATAGTATACACAGTACAGGAATGATTATCCTTCACCACTATAGGACAGTTTACTTATCTGTCTATATTTTTATATAGCACATTTAGATGCTTCTACACTAGATTCAATCACTATTATGTTATGTTAAGTACATCTTATTTTGGAGTTGTTTATTATAGTGATTTAGATGTTTACAGGACGTATCATTTATTTATTTATTATATTATTTTTTTTTCACTTATATCAGTAGTTATTATAGAATGTCCCAATACCTATTGCTTCATTAAATATAGGGGTACATTGTGATGCATAATATTTTTACACATTTATCTTCTGGTCATATCAATTTTATTTATATCATAGCAATTTATAGTATAGGATTTATTGTCCATTATTGGAAACCTTAAATTTAGATAGGCCATTGAGGCATAGATAAATATAGTTATGACAAATAATAAATCCTGACAATTATAAACTCTTACGTCTAGATTTAGAGTTCTGCGTTAGCCGTCAAAACCAGCGTTAGGGGGTCCTAACGTTGGTTTTGGCTGCCCGCTGGTATTTAGAGTCAGTCATGAAAGGGTCTAACGCTCACTTTCCAGCGCAACTTTTCCATACCGCACATCCCCCTACGCCAATTGCGTATCCTATCTTTTCAATGGGATCTTTCTAACGCCGGTATTTAGAGTCTTGGCTGAAGTGAGCATTAGAAATCTAACGACAAAACTCCAGCCGCAGAGAAAAGCCAGGAGTTAAGAGCTTTCTGGGCTAACGCCGGTTCATAAAGCTCTTAACTACTGTGCTCTAAAGTACACTAACACCCATAAACTACCTATGTACCCCTAAACCGAGGCCCCCCCATATCGCCGCCACTCTAATAAAAAATTTTAACCCCTAATCTGCCGACCGCACACCGCCGCAACCTACATTATCCCTATGTACCCCTAATCTGCTGCCCCTAACACCACCGACCTCTACATAATATTTATTAACCCCTAATCTGCCCCCCTCCCAACGTCGCCGCTACCTTACCTACAATTATTAACCCCTAATCTGCCGACCGGACCTCACTGCTACTATAATAAATGTATTAACCCCTAAAGCTAAATCTAACCCTAACACTAACACCCCCCTAAATTAAATATAATTTTAATCTAACGAAATAAAATAAATCTTATTAAATAAATTATTCCTATTTAAAGCTAAATACTTACCTGTAAAATAAACCCTAATATAGCTACAATATAAATTATAATTATATTGTAGCTATTTTAGGATTAATATTTATTTTACAGGAAACTTTGTATTTATTTTAACCAGGTACAATAGCTATTAAATAGTTAAAGGGCCATAATACCCAAATGTTTAAACACTTGAAAGTGATGCAGCATAGCTGTAAAAAGCTGATTAGAAAATATCACCTGAGCATCTGTATGTAAAAAAGAAAGATATTTTACCTCAAAAGTTCCTCAGTAGCCACCTCCCATTGTAAAGGATTTCTAAGCAGCATTTTAGTGTGTTTGTCCTGGGACATCTGAAGGGATAAGCATTGTGCACTCTCATCTTATTTCACCAATCAGGTAAAGGAAGCTTACTATGAAATCTCATGAGAGTTAAGTCAAATCTCATGAGATCACAGTAAGAGTTCATGACCTCAGCACTGCTGATGCTGATTGGCTGCTGTTCATTTTTTTAATTTTTTTTACCTGCAGCTGGGAGCAGCTGAGTATAACTTTTTACACAGAACTTACTCTGCTGAGCTGAGGAGATTGTGAGGTAAAATATCTTCCTTTTTTACATAGAGATGCTCAGGTGATATTTTCCTGTCAGCTTTTTACAGTTATACTGCATCAGTTTCAAGTGATTTAGCATATGAGTATTATGTCCCTTTAATAACTATTTAATAGCTACCTAGTTAAAATAATTACAAAAAGTACCTGTAAAATAAATCCTAACCTAAGTTACAATTAAACCTAACACTACACTATCAATAAATTAATTAAATAAACTACCTACAATTATCTACAATTAAACCTAACACTACACTATCAATAAATAAATTAAATACAAATACCTACAAATAAATACAAATAAATACACTAACTAAAGTACAAAAAATAAAAAAAGAACTAATTTACAAAAAATAAAAAAAGAACTAAGTTACAAAAAAAAAAATTAACAAACATTATAAAAATATTACAACAATTTTAAGCTAATTACTAAAATTATTAAATTGCTAAATAAAAAAAATGCCCTACCCTATTCTAAAATAAAAATTGAAAAGCTCTTTTACCTTACCAGCCCTTAAAAGGGCCTTTTGCGGGGCATGCCCCAAAGAATTCTGCTCTTTTGCCTGTAAAAAACATACAATACCCCCACCCAACATTACAACCCACCACCCACATACCCCTAATCTAACCCAAACCCCCCTTAAATAAACCTAACACTAAGCCCCTGAAGATCTTCCTACCTTGTCTTCACCACGCCGGGTATCACCGATCCGTCCAGAAGAGGGTCCGAAGTCTTCCTCCTATCCGGGGCTGAAGAGGTCCATCATCCGGCTGAAGTCTTCCTCCTATCCGGGGCTGAAGAGGTCCATCATCCGGCTGAAGTCTTCCTCCTATCCGGGTCTGAAGAGGTCCATCATCCGGCTGAAGTCTTCATCCAAGCGGGGGCTGAAGAGGTCCATCATCCGGCTGAAGTCTTCTATCAAGCGGCATCTTCAATCTTCTTTCTTCCGGCTCCATCTTCATCCCGCCGACGCAGAACATCCTTCCTGGCCGACGACTTCCCGACGAATGATGGTTCCTTTAAGGGACGTCATCCAAGATGGCGTCCCTCGAATTCTGATTGGCTGATAGGATTCTATCAGCCAATCGGAATTAAAGGTAGGAAAATTTGGAACAGCCAATAGAATGCGAGCTCAATCTGATTGGCTGATTGGATCAGCCAATCGGATTGAACTTGAATCTGATTGGCTGATTCCATCAGCTAATCAGAATTTTCCTACCTTAATTCTGATTGGCTGATAGAATCCTATCAGCCAATCGGAATTCGAGGGACGCCATCTTGGATGACGTCCCTTAAAGGAACCGTCATTCGTCAGGAAGTCGTTGGCCAGGATGGATGTTCCGCGTCGGCGGGATGAAGATGGAGCCGGAAGAAAGAAGATTGAAGATGCTGCTTGATAGAAGACTTCAGCCAGAAGATGGACCTCTTCAGCCCCTGCTTGGATGAAGACTTCAGCCGGATGATGGACCTCTTCAGCCCCGGATAGGAGGAGGACTTCAGCCGGATGATGGACCTCTTCAGCCCCGGATAGGAGGAAGACTTCGGACCCTCTTCTGGACGGATCGGTGATACCAGGCGTGGTGAAGACAAGGTAGGAAGATCTTCAGGGGCTTAGTGTTAGGTTTATTTAAGGGGGGTTTGGGTTAGATTAGGGGTATGTGGGTGGTGGGTTGTAATGTTGGGGGGGTATTGTATGTTTTTTTTACAGGCAAAAGAGCAGAATTCTTTGGGGCATGCCCCGCAAAAGGCCCTTTTAAGGGCTGGTAAGGTAAAAGAGCTTTTCAATTTTTATTTTAGAATAGGGTAGGGCATTTTTTATTTTGGGGGGGCTTTTTTATTTTATTAGGGGGCTTAGAGTAGGTGTAATTAGCTTAAAATTGTAATATTTTTATAATGTTTGTAAATTATTTTTTTATTTTTTGTAACTTAGTTCTTTTTTTATTTTTTGTAACTTAATTCTTTTTTATTTTTTGTACTTTAGTTAGTGTATTTATTTGTATTTATTTGTAGGTATTTGTATTTAATTTATTTATTGATAGTGTAGTGTTAGGTTTAATTGTAGATAATTGTAGGTAGTTTATTTAATTAATTTATTGATAGTGTAGTGTTAGGTTTATTGTAACTTAGGTTAGGATTTATTTTACAGGTACTTTTGTAATTATTTTAACTAGGTAGCTATTAAATAGTTATTAACTATTTAATAGCTATTGTACCTGGTTAAAATAAATACAAAGTTGCCTGTAAAATAAATATTAATCCTAAAATAGCTACAATATAATTATTATTTATATTGTAGTTATATTAGGGTTTATTTTACAGGTAAGTATTTAGCTTTAAATAGGATTAATTTATTTAATAAGATTTATTTTATTTTGTTAGATAAAAATTATATTTAACTTAGGGGGGTGTTAGGGTTAGGGTTAGACTTTAGGGGTTAATACATTTATTAGAGTAGCGGTGAGGTCCGGTCGGCAGATTAGGGGTTAATAATTGTAGGTAGGTAGCGGCGACATTGGGGGGGGCAGATTAGGGGGTAATAAATATAATATAGGGGTCGGCGGGGGTTAGGGGCAGCAGATTAGGGGTTCATAGGGATAACATAGGTTGCGGCGGTGTACGGAGCGGCAGATTAGGGGTTAATAGTATAATGCAGGGGTCAGCGATAGCGGGGGCGGCAGATTCGGGGTTAATAAGTGTAAGGTTAGGGGTGTTTAGACTCGGGTTCATGTTAGGGTGTTAGGTGCAGACATAGGAAGTGTTTCCCCATAGGAAACAATGGGGCTGCGTTAGGAGCTGAACGCTGCTTTTTTGCAGGTGTTAGGTTTTTTTCAGCTCAAACGGCCCCATTGTTTCCTATGGGGGAATCGTGCACGAGCACGTTTTTGAAGCTGGCCGCGTACGTAAGCACCGCTGGTATTGAGAGTTGCAGTGGCGGTAAATATGCCTGTACGCTCCCTTTTTGGAGCCTAACGCAGCCCTTCTGTGAACTCTAAATACCAGCGGTATTTAAAAGGTGCGGGGGAAAAAAAGCATGCGTAGCTAACGCACCCCTTTGGCCGCAGAACTCTAAATCTAGGTGTTAGTGTTGGTTATGCAAGACTGGGGCATGGGTAATTAAGTGATTATCTGTCTTTTAAAACAATAAACAAATTCAGGTAGATTGTCCCTTTAAATCTGTGCCTAATTGGTCAGAGCAAAGGAAACCAGGAATATTGATTCTACCAGGATTTTCAATGTGTGTATCTCTGAACTGCTCTCTATTTAAAGACCTTTAGAATTTAATAGCATTTTGCAATATACCTCCCTTAGCAAAAAAGCTTCTAGTAAAAGGCATGGCTGGTTTCCAGCAGCACATTTTCAGTGATAAGCTCAATCTGAATCATGAAATAAACATTTGGGGCTTCATGTCCCTTTAATATGGATTATGAGGAAAGTAAAATTAAAAGGACATGAAAGTTAAAATAAAATGTTAGGGTCCGACAGAGCATGCAGTTTTAAAAAAAATGATTAATTTACTTCTATTGTCTAATTTACTTTGTTCACTTGACATCTTTGGTTGAAAAGCATACCTAGGTAGGTTCAGCAGCAGCTGTGCACTACTGGGAGCTAGCTGCTGATTGGTGGTTGCACATAGATGCCTCTTGCCATTGGCTCACTTTATGCTAGCTCCCAGTCATGCATTGCTGCTCTGGAGATTACTATTTGTTGAACTCCTCTGCAGGGGTTACACATATATAGATGTATACCCTCAACATTTAATTTTCGTTTAAATAGGAAAACAAAACATAACACTATATAATGTTTCCTTTATACCTCTCCCCTTAAAACAACCAACATTCAACAGACTTTTCAAGGGGTGTGTCCCAGGTCTGTTAAACGATGCATAATGTGCAAACAAAAATGACAGTTGAAATAAACTAACATACAAACAAATAAACTAACATACAAGCTAATAAACTAACATACAAACAAATAAACTAACATACAAGCAAATAAACTAACATACAAACAAATAAACTAACATACAAACAAATAAACTAACATACAAGCAAATAAACTAACATCCTATAAAATTTGGGGGATATAAATGATGAATTACAAATTTTTAAATATAAAATAATTTGGAATATGCTGTTGATGATGAACTATATAGTGTAGGAAAACTGCTGTAAATATGTCATACATTGCATAATATGAATGTGAAAGAACGTTTTATATTCATGATTACATTGTTTCCACGTTTAGAGATTATTGTTTAGAATTATTAGATGTATATGAATTGCTGTATATGAATTGCTGTATAGTTTCACTTTATGCCTTTGTTTTATTTTAACACACAAGACTGACACCTTTGCAATTAAACACTGAAACAGTCAGGTGTTGGAGGTTAGCAATTAAGGGTACACGCCCTTAGGATAGAGAGGAAAAATGTTAGCTGGCACTAGATAATAGGTCTATAAAGCAGGACAGTAGCAGGGTAAAAAATATGCCTGAGGAAACGGCGTATGAGCCGAGAAACGCGTTGCATTTACAGGGGGTTTGACTGTATGCCCCTAGTTTACTCCTTTGTGCAAGTATTTTAATTTGTTTTTAATAAATAGTATTTTTCAATTTGTAAAAATACTCTTGTGAGTGATTTTACCTGCCTGCACCTGCTTGGAGTGGAACCTAACACACTGAAGTCTGCCACTTTTGGATATTGCATCCTAAGGAAAAGTCCCTTGGTGGTGAGCTGACACACCTTACCATAATATGCCAGCTTGCTCCTACTAGCACATAAGTGTGCTCATCTAATATGTGAGTACCCAATCTTCCTTTGTGCTAAGTCAAACACCATATCCTTTGTGATCTGCACAATTTGCTGCTTTTCCTGTGTTTTATCTTTCTACTACAATTAATGACTGATATCCTCTGTGGGTGAGCTGTCACACCTGATAAAATCTGCAGTCTGTCCCTACAAGCACATAGGTGTGTTCCAGAGCCTTGTGAGTACCCATTTGGCTTCTTTCTGTGGCTTTGTGCTTATTTAAGGATACCACACATGAGGCGCCCCTTTGTTTTGTCTTTTATATAGTGGTCCTAACACTATAAAGTTTAGCCTTACTGGGCTGAATCATTCGATTCTAATATACCAAAATAGAATTCCAACACTGCAGTACTGTGCCTCAAATCAAGACTGCACAGAATAAGACTCCCTAGCTTTATATATAACTCAATTGCATTATCTGGAACACATCTGAGCAGGGTGGTGTGCTTTAACCAAAGGGATTTGGTCAGTCTCCCTTAAATGTAAGAAATACAACAAGGGGGGTTGGTTAAGCACACCTAACAAAAACATTTATATATTAGCACACATACTGTGGGAGTGCTGCCAAAATTACCAAAATAAGTAGAAGACAAAAACAAGTATTGGCGCACATCCAAACACATAAGACCACATATTAATATGTGTTTGGATGTGCGCCAATATTTGTTTTTGTCTTATACTTATTTTGGTCATTTTGGCAGCACTCCCACAATGTGTGCCAATATATAAATGTTTTTGCTAGGTGTGCTTAACCAACCCCCCTTGTTATATTACTGTTGTATAGTACTTTTTTTTTATTTTTTATTTATTGATTTATTAACAATTAAAAGAAAATAGATTTCAGGATATTGAAATACGAAATACACTTGGACACACATGTCTAATAGAATAGGAAGTGGGTAAAATAGGAGCTATTCTCAAATATTCCCTTTTAGAGGAAAGAGGGAATATATTACCAGGAAAACCACTCTAGCTCATCCTTTTTCTCCCTTTCACTCATTTGGTTATTTCATAACCTATTATCTGATCTTAACTCCTAATTCTTTATAATATGCCTTTATATATTTGATTTTGCGTTTCCAGGTTAAATGTTTTTATATAATATTCCCATTTATTCATAAATGCAGTCTTTCTCGTTTTAGTATCCCCTATAGCGTCATATTTTTCTATTATTAATTGTTGCCATACTTTTTTCTTAAGATTAACTATCCCCGGGTATTTTCTCTCTATCCATAGTTTAGTAATTAATTTCCTTGCTAATAGTATCACCATGGCAATATATGATTGAAATTGCCTAATCTCTAGATTAGGGTTGTATAGAAGGAAAATTGTTTGTTTATCCACTTTGAAATTGGTTCCGATTGTTTTCGAAATCCAATAGGCTACCTGATTCCAATATTGGGAGATCCTTGGACATTCCCAAAAATAATGCAATAAATCTGGGGATGGAAATGAACATTTTGGGCATGATGGAGATTCTCCCTCTATCCATTTAGATCTTTTAGTCGCTGTTACATAGTCATTGTGTACCATTCTATACTGTGATTCTCTCAAATCACTTGCCTGTGTTTGCTTAGCTAATTTCACACTATAAATTAATTGCTCTTTTAGATTTTCAGTACCAATTACCCGGTTACTTTTCTCAGCTATTATATTATTTATCACGGTTGAAATATTTATTAATTTATTATAAATATGTCAGTCTGTAGTTTCCTTTCTCATAATTCTGGCAAAGTTCTATTATTTGATTTTATAACAATTGTTTTTTGAATATCGTAATACTTTTTTTAGATATGATTCTATCTGATGGTAGTAGAAGTAATTATCGATTTTAACTTTGTATTTATCGTATATATCTTGGATTGAATAAACCTTGTTATTGCTATTATGAAGTAGGTTCACAATCTTGTTAATTCCATATTTCCCCCATTTACCGAATGGGTAAAAATTGCCCCTTTGAAATTTAGGGTTACCTGAGATAGGTATATATCGGGAATATTTATAGTTTACACCTATAACTCTATTAATTTCCATACTGCCAGGGAATCCCGAAATACTATATGATTTTTTAATACCCTTAGGGATTTCAGCCGTCTCTACATGCGATAGATATGCGATTGATATAGGTTTGAGCACCTCTTGTTCCATTTTCATATTAGTATATTTCTCTATCCCTGTTATCCATTCTATACTGTATCTCACTAATGCCGCCCAGTTATAGTATTTTATATTTGGGAGACCCCAGCCAAGTTTTGTTGTCGGCATTTGTAACTTTGAGATACTAATTCTTGATTTGTTTCCCTTCCATATAAATCCCCTAATTGCATTATCGAGTAATTTAAGGTCTTTAGCTGGAACTCTTAGTGGGAGCATGTGTATAGGATATAATAACTTCGGTAAGAGACATTTTAATAATATGAATTCTACCCGTCCAGTTTAAATTAAAATTTGTCCATATTTTAAGATCTTTCACTATATTCCTAATTATTGATGGGAAATTTAGATCATATAGTCTATTGGGGTCATTAGATATCTTTATTCCTAGATACGTCATGGATTCTGTGACTTCTTCAAATACATACTCTTTATCCTTTGATCTTTTATAGAGCCATAGTATCTGCGATTTTTGTATACTTATTTTATACCCTGAATAGTACCCAAATAAATTGATATTCTCTATGATCTGATCTATATAAATTTCAGGGTCTGACACACATAGCAATAGATCGTCTGCAAACAACGCAATTTGTAGAAAGGTTTTCTCAATCCGAATACCAGGTGAACCCTTTTTTAAAACATGTATAAGTGGTTCCAGAGCTATATTGAATAAAAGCGGAGAGGGGGGGCATCCCTGGCGTGTGCCTCTATATAATTGAGTTGGAGTAGATGTAATTCCATTAATGCATATATATGCATCTGTTGGTGTATAGATAGCTTTGATAAACTCAAGGAATTTTCCTTTAATATTGCCCATTTCCATGGTATGAAATAAATGACTCCATTCTACTCTGTTGAAGGCCTTCTCGGCATCTAATGACATTAAGAAGGCCTCCGACAGATCAGTCTGTCCATCCCTCTGCCAATATTTCTGAATAACATGTAAAATATTTCTTATGTCTTACCGATGTTCTTCCGTTCATGAAACCAACCTGTTCCTCCGATATAATAAAGGGTAAGATTACATTAAGTCTATTTGCTAGAATTTTCATCAGTATTTTATAGTCTACATTTTTTAAAGAGTTTGGTCAGTATGATTTGGTCTCTAGTTGGTTTTTCCCAGGTTTAGCAATAACTATCATATTGACTGTTTTGAAATTAGCTGATAGACTCTCTTGTCCCTCATATATTGCTTCATAGAATTGATGCAATGGGTTTAAGACTTTAGATATTAATGCCTTGTAATATTCGGCTGGTAATCCATCTGGGCCAGATACTTTAGATAAAGATAGATTATGTATAGCTTTCTCTATTTCTTTTTTTGTTATTCTTTCATTTAATATCTTGTTTTGATCTTCACTAATTTGAGGTAGAATAATCTGGTTCCATAGTTCCTGTTTTAATTTATTATTTCCTACCGATTTATATAAACTTTGATAATATTTCTTAAATCAGATAGGCCTAGATTTGGAGTTCGGCGGTAGCCGTCAAAACCAGCGTTAGAGGCTCCTAACGCTGGTTTTGGCCGCCCGCTGGTATTTGGAGTCAGTGATTAAAGGGTCTAACGCTCACTTTTCAGCCGCAACTTTTCCATACCGCATATCCCCTTACGTCAATTGCGTATCCTATCTTTTCAATGGGATCTTCCTAACGCTGGTATTTAGAGTCGTTTCTGAAGTGAGCGTTAGAGCTCTAACGACAAAACTCCAGCCGCCTGAAAATAGCAGGAGTTAAGAGCTTTCTGGCTAACGCCGGTTCATAAAGCTCTTAACTACTGTACCCTAAAGTACACTAACACCCATAAACTACCTATGTACCCCTAAACCGAGCTCCCCCCACATCGCCGCCACTCGATTACAATTTTTAACCCCTAATCTGCCGACCGCCACCTACGTTATACTTATGTACCCCTAATCTGCTGCCCCTAACCCCGCCGACCCCTGTATTACATTTATTAACCCCTAACCTGCCCCCCACAACGTCGCCGCCAGCTACTTAAAATAATTAACCCCTAATCTTCTGACCGCAAAGCGCCGCCACCTACGTTATCCCTATGTACCCCTAATCTGCTACCCCTAACACCGCCGACCCCTATATTATATTTATTAACCCCTAATCTGCCCCCCTCAACGTCGCCGACACCTGCCTACACTTATTAACCCCTAATCTGCCGACCGGACCTGAGCGCTACTATAATAAAGTTATTAACCCCTAACCCGCCTCACTAACCCTATCATAAATAGTATTAACCCCCTAATCTGCCCTCCCTAACATCGCCGACACCTACCTTCAATTATTAACCCCTAATCTGACGACCGGAGCTCACCGCTATTCTAATAAATGTATTAACCCCTAAAGCTAAGTCTAACCCTAACACTAACACCCCCCTAACTTAAATATAATTTACATCTAACGAAATAAATTAACTCTTATTAAATAAATGATTCCTATTTAAAGCTAAATACTTACCTGTAAAATAAATCCTAATATAGCTACAATATAAATTATAATTATATTATAGCTATTTTAGGATTAATATTTATTTTACAGGCAACTTTGTAATTATTTTAACCAGGTACAATAGCTATTAAATAGTTAAGAACTATTTAATAGTTACCTAGTTAAAATAATAACAAATTTACCTGTAAAATAAATCCTAACCTAAGATATAATTAAACCTAACACTACCCTATCAATAAAATAATTAAATAAACTACCTACAATTACCTACAATTAACCTAACACTACACTATCAATAAATTAATTAAACACAATTCCTACAAATAAATACAATTAAATAAACTAGCTAAAGTACAAAAAATAAAAAAGAACTAAGTTACAAAAAATAAAAAAATATTTACAAACATAAGAAAAATATTACAACAATTTTAAACTAATTACACCTACTCTAAGCCCCCTAATAAAATAACAAAGCCCCCCAAAATAAAAAAATCCCTACCCTATTCTAAATTAAAAAAGTTACAAGCTCTTTTACCTTACCAGCCCTGAACAGGGCCCTTTGCGGGGCATGCCCCAAGAATTTCAGCTCTTTTGCCTGTAAAAGAATAAATACAATACCCCCCCCCCAACATTACAACCCACCACCCACATACCCCTAATCTAACCCAAACCCCCCTTAAATAAACCTAACACTAAGCCCCTGAAGATCTTCCTACCTTGTCTTCACCATCCAGGTATCACCGATCCGTCCTGGCTCCAACATCTTCATCCAACCCAAGCGGGGGTTGGCGATCCATCATCCGGTGCTGAAGAGGTCCAGAAGAGGCTCCAAAGTCTTCCTCCTATCCGGCAAGAAGAGGACATCCGGACCGGCAAACATCTTCTCCAAGCGGCATCTTCGATCTTCTTCCATCCGGTGCGGAGCGGGTCCATCTTGAAGCAGGCGACGCGGATCCATCCTCTTCTTCCGTTGTCTCCCGACTAATGACGGTTCCTTTAAGGGACGTCATCCAAGATGGCGTCCCTCGAATTCCGATTGGCTGATAGGATTCTATCAGCCAATCGGAATTAAGGTAGGAATTTTCTGATTGGCTGATGGAATCAGCCAATCAGAATCAAGTTCAATCCGATTGGCTGATCCAATCAGCCAATCAGATTGAGCTCGCATTCTATTGGCTGTTCTTAACTATTTAATAGCTATTGTACCTGGTTAAAATAATTACAAAGTTGCCTGTAAAATAAATATTAATCCTAAAATAGCTATAATATAATTATAATTTATATTGTAGCTATATTAGGATTTATTTTACAGGTAAGTATTTAGCTTTAAATAGGAATCATTTATTTAATAAGAGTTAATTTATTTCGTTAGATGTAAATTATATTTAAGTTAGGGGGGTGTTAGTGTTAGGGTTAGACTTAGCTTTAGGGGTTAATACATTTATTAGAATAGCGGTGAGCTCCGCTCGGCAGATTAGGGGTTAATAATTGAAGGTAGATGTTAGGGAGGGCAGATTAGGGGTTAATACTATTTATGATAGGGTTAGTGAGGCGGATTAGGGGTTAATAACTTTATTATAGTAGCGCTCAGGTCCGCTCGGCAGATTAGGGGTTAATAAGTGTAGGCAGGTGTCGGCGACGTTGAGGGGGGCATATTAGGGGTTAATAAATATAATATAGGGGTCGGCGATGTTAGGGCAGCAGATTAGGGGTACATAGGGATAACGTAGGTTGCGGCGGTTTACGGAGCGGCAGATTAGGGGTTAAAAAAAATATGCAGGGGTCAGCGATAGCAGGGGCGGCAGATTAGGGGTTAATAAGTGTAAGGTTAGGGGTGTTTAGACTCGGGGTACATGTTAGAGTGTTAGGTGCAGACGTAGGAAGTGTTTCCCCATAGGAAACAATGGGGCTGCGTTAGGAGCTGAACGCTGCTTTTTTGCAGGTGTTAGGTTTTTTTTCAGCTCAAACAGTCCCATTGTTTCCTATGGGAGAATCGTGCACGAGCACGTTTTTGAGGCTGGCCGCGTCCGTAAGCAACTCTGGTATCGAGAGTTGCATTTGCGGTAAAAATGCTCTACGCTCCTTTTTTGGAGCCTAACGCAGCATTTGTTTGAACTCTCGATACCAGAGTTAAATTTATGGTGCGGCCAGAAAAAAGCCCGCGGAGCGTTAACAGCCCTTTTACCGCCAAACTCCAAATCTAGGCCTTAGTGATTTTCCCTGTATCCTGATATATGTGGTCTTTATCCTTAATTGCTGCAATATAGTTTTGGGATTTCGGTTCTCTTAATAGATTTGCCAGCATCTTGCCTGGTCTATTACCCCATCTACAGTATCTAGCTGATCTATTTTTCAGTTCCTCCTGTGCTTTCTCCAGGCTTATTATATCTTTCTTTTTTGCATTAAAGTATACACTTCTGTTCTGGTTTGTTGGATTAGCTCTATATTGTAAAAAGGCCTGTGCTACCTGATTATTAATCCTTTCCTCTTCTTTTCATTTTTTACTTTTAATATACTTTAATTGCATGATCATTTCTGCTTTCATAATCACTTTAGAGGTTTCCCAAAATAGTTGTGTGTTTGGTATGTGTTGTTTATTGTTTGTCTCAAAATCCTTCCATTTTTCTTCCAAGAGTTTTGTCCACTGCTCTGATTTATATAGATATTTAGGGTATCTAAAATTATTGATATTGCTAAAATGTTTCCTGTCTTAACATTAACATCACTGGTGTATGATCGGAGAGCCCAAACTGTAATATTTTAATATCTTCTACATATACCTTAATTCTATGGGAGATAAGATAGTAGTCAATTCTTGACATTGCACTATTAGAGCGTGAAACATGAGTGTAGTCATATTCGTCAGGGTTTTTTTCCGCCATAAGTCTTCCATCCCCAGATTCTCACACAACACTTGGATAGTCTTTTTTCATAATTAATTCTAGTTTTATCCTTTTTAGCTATTTTTTCCGTTCTTCTATCAATTATTGGGTTTGGGGTAATGTTGAAATCACCCATCATTATTATCTCGTATCTAGCTTTATTCTGTAATACCTTCTGTATCTTAGACCAAAATTTATTTTCCTGCTTGTTAGGGCCATATATATTACATATTGTATATTTTAGTCCATTGAGTATTAAATTTATAACTATGTATCTACCCTGTTTATCTTTATATACATTCTATATTATATTGTAATTTTTTATGTAATAAAATAGCGACCCCACATGATGAGCTGTTGTAAGATGAAAATATTATTTCCTTAACCCAATCTGATTTTAATTTGGCATGCTCTTTGTCTGTTAGGTGGGTTTCCTGTATACACGCAATATCTGTATTGAGTTTTTTTAGATTGCTTAAAACGGCTTTTCTTTTTATGGGGGAATTTATTCCCCCAACATTCCAAGTGATGATTTTTACCATCTAAACTTTACCTGAGGGGGCTTATCTCCTGTTTTCTTTGTCCTATCCATACATAGTTCAAACGGTATAGATCTGTACAACATTTTATTCTTTCTTATATTTCCCCTACTCCTCTCAATTACCATTACTATATCACAATAGATGTTGAAAAGATACCCAGGATGATTCCTAGTGTTCATACTCATTCCTATAACCCTCATTTTATTCTCTGCTAATTCCCCAAAATACAGTACAACCATAAGACAAAATACCTTTTATCCCTATATCCTATTCTAATTCTTAAGCAACTATACCTAGTGCATTGTATTGTACGCGAAGATTTTCTCATATATTGTTTCACACTTCTTATAAGGCTTAACCCCTTAATGACCACAGCACTTTTCCATTTTCTGTCCGTTTGGGACCAAGGCTATTTTTACATTCTTGCAGTGTTTGTGTTTAGCTGTAATTTTCCTCTTACTCATTTACTGTACCCACACATTTATATACTGTTTTTCTCGCCATTAAATGGACTTTCTAAAGATACCATTATTTTCATCATATCTTATAATTTACTATAAATTTTTTTATAAAATATGAGGAAAAATTGAAAAAACCCCACTTTTTCTAATTTTGCCCCCCAAAATCTGTTACACATCTACAACCACCAAAAAACACCTATGCTAAATAGTTTCTAAATTTTGTCCTGAGATTAGAAATACCCAATGTTTACATCTTCTTTGCTTTTTTTGTAAGTTATAGGGCCTTAAATACAAGTAGCACTTTGCTATTTCCAAACCTTTTTTTTTTTTTCAAAATTAGCGCTAGTTACATTAGAACACTGATATCTTTCAGGAATCTCTGAATATCCATTGACATGTATATATTTTTTTTTTAGAAGACAACCCAAAGTATTGATCTAGGCCCATTTTGGTATATTTCATGCCACCATTTCACCGCCAAATGCGATCAAATAAAAAAAAATCGTTCACTTTTTCACAAATTTTTTCACAAACTTATTATTTACTAAATTATTTACAAACAGCTTGTGCAATTATGGCATAAATGGTTGTACATTTTTCTCTGGGATCCCCTTTGTTCAGAAATAGCAGACATATATGGTTTTGGTGTTGCTTTTTGGTAATTAGAATGCCACTAAATGCCACTGCGCACCACACGTGTATTATGCCCAGCAGTGAAGGGGTTAATTAGGGAGCTTTTGGGGGTAATTTTAGCTGTAGTGTAGTAGACAACCCCAAGTATTGATCTAGGCCCATTTTGGTATATTTCATGCCACCATTTCACCGTCAAATGCGATCAAATTAAAAAAAAACGTTACATTTTTCACAAATTTAGGTTTCTCACTGAAATTATTTACAAACAGCTTTTGCAGTTATGGCACAAATGGTTGTAAATGCTTCTCTGGGATCCCCTTTGTTCAGAAATAGCAGACATATATGGCTTTGGCGTTGCTTTTTGGTATTTAGAAGGCCGCTAAATGCCTCTGCGCATCACACGTGTATTATGGCTAGCAGTGAAGGGGTTAATTAGGTAGCTTGTAGGGAGCTTGCAGGGTTAATATTAGATTTAGTGTAGAGCTCAGCCTCCCACCTGAAACATCAGACCCAGATCCTTCCCCCACCCCACAATTGTCCCCGCCATCTTAAGTACTGGCAGAAAGTCTGCCAGTACTAAAATAAAAGCTATATTTGTTTTTTTTTTTGTTTGTTTGTTTTAAAAGCATATTTACATATGCTGCTGTGTACGATCCCCCCCTTAGCCCCCAACCTCACTGATCCCCCCCCCCCAAACAGCTCTATAACCCTCCCACTCTAACTTAATGGGCGCCATCTTGGGTACTGGCAGCTGTCTGACAGTACCCAGTTTAGAAGAAAAAAATGTTTTTTTTTACATTTTTTAAACTTTTCTGTAGTGTAGCTTCCCCCCACACAAAACCAACCCCCCACCCCTCCATGATCTCTTTTTGTGCTTTTGCACAAACAAGATTAGGCCACTTTTTACTTAAAACATTTTCCGTAGTGTAGCGGTTCCCGCCCGCCACCCTCCGTGCGCGCCCCTCCGACGATCCCGCCCCCCTTGACGTCACACGGCACACCGATGGCCGCCCACCCGCCTCCCAAGTCGTCTCCCACCCACCAATGATACCGGCCATCGCTGTCCGGTGCAGAGAGGGCCACAGAGTGGCTCTCTCTGCATCGGATGGCCATGTAAGGTTATTGCAGGATGCCTCCATATCGAGGCATCACTGCAATAACTGGAAAGCAGCTGGAAGCGAGCAGGATCGCTTCCAGCTGCTTTCCACACCGAGGACGTGCAGGGTACGTCCTCGGGCGTTAACTGCCTTTTTTTTGAGGACGTACCCTGCACGTCCTCGGTCGTTAAGGGGTTAAAATAAATATTAAAATTATATATATATATATATATATATATATATATATATATATATATATTGTGCAAAATTGTACCTCTATCATAGTGCATTTCAATTCCTCAAATTTATAAATCTTACGTGTACATTTAAAATCTAAAAAAAACATGTGTCTTATACCTAGGTTGTTCTTTCTCAACACCCTGTGTATACTTTTTCATTATATATCTACTCAACCAGTGCATCATATTGCTTCTATCATATTTTCGTGTGGAACAAGTACTTATAATACTATAAAATCTTATTGTTAATATTACTAGTGATATCAACCTATAATTGTATTGAAACAATATCTATATATATTCTTGAGCATTTGGTATATCAGTTCACAATGTTCATTGCTGTCAAAAAGAGAGAAAAAAAGACATATTTCTTTAAGTGCTAGAGGGTTTAGTACTAGATAGTTTATCCTTCTATAGTGTGTCTCTTGATCAATAAATCGTGTTGCCTCATCTGGGGAAAAAAAGTAATGTGCCACCTCTCCTTGCAGTATTTTCAGTTTTGCTGGGTATAACAATGCAAAAGATCTTTTCTCCTTAACCAGCCTCTGGCATACTTCTGAAAATTGTTTCCTGCGCCTTGACAAATCTGCTGAATAGTCTTGGAATACAAGGATTTTTTTAACCTCGAATAGTAAATTCTGCATGTTTCTATATGCTCTCAGAATCTTGAGCTTTGCCTGGAAGCTAAGATATTTGATTATAACAACTCTGGCTTTATGTTGGTTCTGAAGATTTGGGTTATTAACCCCCATGCGATGTGCCCTTTCCACTTGAAATAGATTTGCATTATTTTCTATGCCCAAGATTGATGGTAAAGTCTTTTCAGCAAATTCAATCAATTGAAAAGATGTAACTGTCTCAGGCAGACCCACTATCCTTAAATTGTTTCTCCTTGAATGATTTTCAATTTCATCTAGGTTATCTCTTAGTTTCACATTTTCTTGTTCAACTACTTTTACTCTTTTTTGCAATGTGATTTGACTATCCTCTGTATCTGATACTCGCTGTTCTATCACAGATATTCTAGCTGTAATTTGTTGCATCTCTTGAACAATTTTGGCTAGGCTTTTCTGTACAATGTCTATTTTTTGTATGAGGCTATTAAGCTGCTCAGATAGAATATTGGTATTAGCTTGTATATGATCAAACATACTATCCTCATTTGTATGGGCAGAAACATTGCTCAAGTTACTGAGAGTGCTAATATTTCCTTTAGATGTTTTTTTTTTTTCAGTCCCTTTTGCTTTAGGTGCCATTTTAGCAGGATTAAAATATTTTTCCATTAAGTTTGAGCCTTTCTATTATGGCTCTTTAATCTTTATATTCAGATCTCCTAGATCATGCACCCAAAAAAATCAATGTAGTTATGAGTGGTTCATCTGTTCCAAACAGGTTAACGCTGTCCAATGTCCAGTGTAGATTTATGTATGTTAGTTTGTAGCTGTGTGGGGGAGGTGCAGTAGTGTTAAACTTTTTATACTTGTCTTTAGCTATGAGTGTCTAGTATTCTGGCTTTCACTGGCCTTTTAACCCCTTAGGGACCAGCCTTAGCTCTTCTTTGAATTATATAGGTTATTTATCACCCTTCTCCTCACAACAGACCTCCAAACTGGTCAAATCCATTAGCCATAAAAAACATTCAGTTTCCCTGCCACAGAGTCAATCACCTTCCGCTGGGCAGTCTAATGAATAGTAAAATTGTTTGCAGGCTTACCGTTACCGTTCACAGTCTGTGGCACTCTCCCCCCACACTCCGTTTCTCTTTCTCCGTTGTTGGTGCCTTGATGGCGGTGGACGCTAGGTATGGGGTCTTGACACTTTAGGCCTCCTGTAGTGTGGAAAAAAATAGCTATCTTGCTATTTGTCTAACGGCCGTGCTGTTTGCTCAAGGTGTCTCACTCCTACAGCTTCTCCTCCAGCCTAAGTGTAAGCAGGCTCAGGGCCCTTTCAGTAGCCCTGTCGCAAGCAAATCTGCGGTGCTTTTCCCGGAGTCTGTTAGATCCGCACAGCTCACGCCAGCTCAGTGAGCCGCTCGTGCTCCTAGCTCCGCCTCTTCCACCTCACCAAGTGTCTGTTGTATAGTACTTTTATATAATAATATGAAATAGTGTGGTACTGTTGTATAGTACTTGTATATCTCAAAATGAAACAGTATGGTACTTTTATATTACTTTTATATATTAATATTAAATAGTGTGGTACTGTTGTATAATACTATTTATAGATAGTCTCCCACACAACTTTCATTCTCCTGAAATGACAGGTGCAAACACTGATCAGCACATCATTCCATTCACTTAACCCTCCCTATAAATAGCTATATATATCACACATCAATAGTATACACTTTTATTTCTTTTTTAATTTTTTTTTTTTTACTATTTGTTTTATTTTCATCTACACACCTCATACCACTAACATGAATCCAAATATGACCATAATGTTATTTGTAATAACCCTTTTCTCACTACAATTGTGTTCACATCTCTATCGCCATAAGCACACACCTCAAACAGGAAAACAAATTATCATACACCATGGCCTGCTCTCTTGCCATAACTTATCTGCTGAGTGCTGGTGGAGAGTTATAAAAAATAACCCTCCTACCCCCACCTCACAAAATTATAAAGTATCCCATTCACTATATGGCCAAACAAAAATTATGTCCAAATTCCTATTCCTTATGTTACTTGCAAATGATGTAGAGTCTAACCCTGGTCCCCCAACAAATTCCATTCCTAGCCTTCCAGCTAAAAAAGGCCTCTCCTTTGTACATTGTAATATCCGCAGCTTACTACCAAAAATCAATATACTGCAAGCATGGTGTTCACATTACAAGCCCAAATCATTGTGATCTCTGAATCGTGGCTAACCGCAAAAATACCTGACTCTGCCATTGCAATACATGGGTATTCATGCCATAGAATTGACAGAGCAAAGAGAGAAGGCGGCATTGTAATTTATGTTGGCAATTCCACAAAATAAACTCCCTTACAAAAATATAGCTCTCCTGCCACCTTTGATTTCCTTTCTGGCACAATTGAGATCCCGTGCAATAAATCAATCATTGTTGCAGGAATCTACCGCCCACCTAGCTCCCCTGTGCATTCCCTTTCTGACATAGCCCATCTCCTTAGTGAAACCATAGCTCAAAACCCAAAAAGTTAAATTTTGGTCTTTGGAGATTTTAATATTGATTGGCTGAATCCTTAAAATAATAGTTCTTGCTCGCTGTTTAAGACTTTAAAAGCCATAATCATACCCTGCTCGTTTGGATTCTCTCCACTTCTCCTGATCGAATCCAGGAGGCAGGTGTTCTCCCTAACAGTTTCAGTGACCACTGGTTAGTGTACTGCGTGCGAAACATAAAGGCTACTAAATCCTCTCATAAGGTTAAAATCACCAGGTCCTTCAAAAAATGTAATCTTCAATCATTTCTAAATGACATCAAGAACCTCCCCTGACACAGATTAAACGTAATCCCAGATATAGACTCTGCAGCTGAATTCTTTCAGTCCGAACGTTTGGAATTTGCATGCCCCACTACGTAAGGTGAGAGTAAAAGGAACAAATATGAATTGGATCACAGCTGACCTCATTCAAATATACCAGTTTTGCGATTCATTGTGGTCAAAATTCAAGCTACCGGCTCTATGAACAATCACTGTGTATATAGACAATGGTGAAATATATGCACTAAACAAACAAAATTGGCCAAGGCCTAATATTTCTGTGAAAATCTGATCAATAACATATCTAACCCTAAAAAGTTTTTGAAAGTCATAAATAACTTACGCACTCCCCCAATCCATTCCCAACCCTCCGCTGTCAAAGTGGACAAACAAACCCTGCAACTTCCCTTAGAAGTAGCAAATGCCTTTAACAATTACTTTGTCAGATGCTCCACCACCCTGATTGACAAACTATTATAAATGACACACATCCTGAAACTACAAATGGGGATCAGGCCCCACTAAATCTGCAAAGACCCAATATAGAGAAGTTAAATTTTAGACCTGTAAGTATTAAGGTCATTAAGAAACACCTTAATAATCTAAAAATGAAAAACCAGTCTGGACCTGATCAAATCCCAGCAATGCTGTTGAAGCTCAGTGTGCCGGCAATTGCTAAACCTGCCACAACCCTAATTAACAAATCCTTGGTGCCTGGATACATACCCAAACTTTGGAAGACTGCAAGAGTAGCGCCTATCCATAAAAGTGGTGAGATAACCTTGGTTTCCAACTATCGCCCAATATCATTGCTCCCAGTATTGTCAAAAATCTTAGAAAAAGGTGTCTATACGCAACTGAGTATTACCAACAATCTAACTATCTGACCCCTGATCAATCAGGTTTTCGCCCAAATCACTCCACTACAACTGCCCTCCTAAAAGTTTGCAACGACATCCAAACTGGCATGGAACAAGGTGACCTAACTGGAGCTATTTTCCATCATTTTGCAAAGGCCTTTGACACAGTAGACCACGACATACTACTGCTCAAACTTAAAAAAACTCAGGTATTGGTGATCGTCCACTAACCTGGTTTCGATCATATGTATCGCATCGATCATAATAAGTCTCCATTTCTGACAGCGACTGCCTCACTCTCCGAGTCCTGTGTGGACTTCCCCAAGGTTCCATTCTCGGCCCCCTACTATTCACATTATTTATAAATGATCTGCCTAATGTCTGCAAATCCTCAACTGTACACATGTACGCAGATGACACAGTAATCTATGCAAGCAAATCCGATCTACCGCAGCTTGAGGCAGTGCTCCAAGACCAGTTCACAGAGGTAGAAAAGTGGATCTCAAAAAACAAACTCTTCCTAAACACTGACAAAACTGTCACAATGATTTTTGGAATGGTACCTAAATTACACAAACTACAAAATTCCCATCTATGCATCAAAACAAAATCAAATTGCACACTGACCGCGGTCCACTCTTTCAAATACTTGGGTATGTTGTTAGACCCCAATCTATCTTTTGGCCTCCACATAGAAAAACTTGCATCTAGACTCTATCCAAAACTAGGTGCCCTGTACAGAAACAAATCCTGCCTCAGCCCTACAGTAAAGGAAAAGATTGTACAGCTGATGCCAATCATGGATTATGGGGATGTAGTATATGCACCTGCACCGCAAACTCACCTTAATAAACTTAATACACTGTATAACTCGTTCTGCCGCTTTGTGCTACAGACGCACTCTCCATCTTACCAGCCTTGTGTTTAAGAGATTTTCTGGGAAACTCTCACCCTACGTAAGCAGAATGCTCTCCCCAGCTGTTCCCACCTCCTATAACCTCCAATCCAGTACCAGCACATTATTTAGTCTGCCCCATACAAAAAGAAAGCAGCTCGATCCTCCTTTTCCTACAGAGCACCACAATTATGGAACGACCTCCCGCACACTTTAAAACCTTCCCCAAGCCTAGAATCCTTTAAGAGATCTCTCTACATATCTCAAAACAGAATGCACCTGTCATGGTTGATTATATATTTCCTACCTGTTCTATGTTAATATTAATACACAATATATACAAAATTTGTTTTTGTTTTTTTATTGTACCCTATTGTATCAATGCAATGTTTTGTGGACCTAGGACATACTTCAAAATGAGAGAAATCTCAATGTATCCTTCCTGGTAAAATATTTTATAAATAAATAAATATAGTAATATGAAATAGTGTGGTACTGTTGTAAAGTACTTTTATATAATAATATGAAATAGTATGGTACTGTTGTGTAGTACTATTGTGTAGTACTTTTATATATTAATATGAAATAGTGTGGTACTGTTGTATACTAGTTTTATATATTAATATGAAATAGTATGGTACTGTTGTATACTAGTTTTATATATTAATATGAAATAGTATGGTACTGTTGTATAATACTTTTATATATTAATATGAAATAGTATGGTACTGTTGTATAGGACTATTATATATTAATATGAAATAGTATGGTACTGTTGTGTAGTACTTTTATATATTAATTTGAAATAGTGTGATAATGTTGTATAGTACTTTTATATATTAATATGAAATAGTATGGTACTGTTGTATAGGACTATTATATATTAATATGAAATAGTATGGTACTGTTGCATAGGACTATTATATATTAATATGAAATAGTATGGTACTGGTGTATATAACTAATATATATTAAAAAGAAATAGTATGGTACTGTTGTATAGGACTATTATATATTAATATGAAATAGTATGGTACTGTTGTATAGGACTATTATATATTAATATGAAATAGTATGGTACTGTTGTATAGGACTATTATATATTAATATGAAATAGTATGGTACTTTTGTATAGGACTATTATATATTAATATGAAATAGTATGGTACTGTTGTATAGGGCTATTATATATTAATATGAAATAGTATGGTACTGTTGTATAGGACTATTATATATTAATATGAAATAGTATGGTACTTTTGTGTAGTACTTTTATATATTAATATGAAATAGTGTGATAATGTTGTATAGTACTTTTATATATTAATATGAAATAGTATGGTACTTTTATATATTAATATGAAATAGTGTGATAATGTTGTATAGTACTTTTATATATATTAATATGGAACCTTAAATAGAATATTTAAATGTATTTCTGCTACAAAACATCTGTAGGAGTGAAAACCCCACAGCAAAGTAAGTGGCTAAGTTTTGTGTAGGCTGCGGGGGGCTACGGAAAGGAAAAAAAGTGAAGGGCCCTGAATTTCTGAATTAAACAGAAATCGGAGCATTGTGAAGCAATTTGGGACATAATTATTAACCTAACCAGATACATTTATAGTTTGCCATTTCAATCTCTTTAATGCTTATGCCAGACCTGAATATTTTTATCTAGTGGAGACACAAATGATTTGTTGTGCATTTCAGCCAATAATAATTTAGTATGGGATAATTAGAGGATATTTGACACATGGGAGATGTCATTTACAAGCAAAGACACATTCAAGTGACAAAAAATCTGTTTAATTGGATCATTTATTTTGTAACAATTTCCTTTGTTTTTAAATATATATTTATCTTCTTCAAAAGGGCAAGACATGTAGTAGCACTCATGGAACACCCACATACTACTTCAGGTGAGCATGTGACCAGTGGCTGGAGCATATGTATGTATGGTTGTTTCTGATTGGTTCATCAGCTATATCCTCATAAGAAAGTGGTACCAGAGCACAAATTGGATTATTATTAGATTTAAACTTTTTGCGCATGTCGGGTTGAAAGTTATCACTCCAGCGATAACCAAACAAACGCAAAAAGCTGAACTTACAATATTGCACGTGCGATAACCTAATCCCCCACAAAAGACAATGGAGAAAAAAAAAGTTGAAAAAAACACCTTACTCATGCGCTAACTTGAATCGCCAAAAGACCTCTTCTCTAATAACCTCTAAACCGCCACATAGCCCACCAAAATGTCCCCACTACATTATTAACCCCTAAACCACCAGTCGCCTGTATTGCAAACTACCTCTCTACACTATTAACCCCTAAACTGCCAGCCCCCCACTTTGCAAAGTAATCTAAACTATTAAACACTAAACTTCTAGCGCAGTTAGCGCTCTACCAAAAACGCTAATCGGCATTAATAATTGTAATGGCTGGTTATTTATCGTTCGCCGTAAACGGGCGAATTTGACAGATTACGGGGGGGGGGGGCAATAAATTAGAGCTCCACTTGTAATCTAGCCCTTAATTTGCATCATTCAAGCCACTGCTGACTATCTGAGTAGGTGTGGTGTTTGAATACTGGTGCACAGGCTCTCATACCATATGTGCATATGCTGCTGAATAAAAGCAGGTGTTACTAAGAATGAAATGTAGCCACATACATTTAAATTTAAACCTTTCTATCATTTTAATACTATTAAAAAAACAGAGCTACACTATAATAGGCAACTCAATCACTGTGCTGCTTACACAGAATATAGAACTGAGTAAATCATATTACATAGCAGTAGTGACAGCTGCATATGCACCTAGTAGGCATCAGACTCTGATAATAAAACACAGTATAAAGTCTATACATCTAGTCAGTGTGAGTAAATCAGATTACAGTGCAGTAGTGAGAGCTGCACATGCACCTAGTAGGCATCAGACTCTGATAATAAGATACAGTATAAAGTCTATACAACTAGTCAGTGTGAGTAAATCAGATTACAGTGCAGTAGTGACAGCTGCGCATGCACCTAGTAGGCATCAGACTCTGATAATAAAACACAGTATAAAGTCTATACATCTAGTCAGTGTGAGTAAATCAGATTACAGTGCAGTAGTGAGAGCTGCACATGCACCTAGTAGGCATCAGACTCTGATAATAAGATACAGTATAAAGTCTATACAACTAGTCAGTGTGAGTAAATCAGATTACATAGCAGTAAAGAGCTGCGCATGCACCTAGTAGGCATCAGACTCTGATAATAAAACACAGTATAAAGTCTATACAACTAGTCAGTGTGAGTAAATCATATTACATAGCAGTAATGAGAGCTGCACATGCACCTAGTAGGCATCAGACTCTGATAATAAAACACAGTATAAAGTCCATACAACTAGTCAGTGTGAGTAAATCAGATTACAGAGCAGTAGTGAGAGATGGGCATGCACCTAGTAGGCATCAGACTCTGATAATAACATACAGTATAAAGTCTATACATCTAGTCAGTGTGAGTAAATCAGATTACATAGCAGTAGTGACAGCTGCGCATGCACCTAGTAGGCATCAGACTCTGATAATAACATACAGTATAAAGTCTATACAACTAGTCAGTGTGAGTAAATCAGATTACATAGCAGTAGTGAGAGCTGCACATGCACCTAGTAGGCATAAGACTCTGATAATAACATACATTATAAAGTCTATACAACTAGTCAGTGTGAGTAAATCAGATTACAGAGCAGTAATGAGAGCTGCGCATGCACCTAGTAGGCATCAGACTCTGATAATAACATACAGCATAAAGTCTATACAACTAGTCAGTGTGAGTAAATCAGATTACAGAGCAGTGGTGAGAGCTGCACATGCACCTAGTAGGCATCAGACTCTGATAATAACATACAGCATAAAGTCTATACAACTAGTCAGTGTGAGTAAATCAGATTACATAGCAGTAGTGACAGCTGCACATGCACCTAGTAGGCATCAGACTCTGATAATAAGATACAGCATAAAGTCTATACATCTAGTCAGTGTGAGTAAATCAGATTACATAGCAGTAGTGAGAGCTGCACATGCACCTAGTAGGCATCAGACTCTGATAATAAGATACAGCATAAAGTCTATACAACTAGTCAGTGTGAGTAAATCAGATTACAGAGCAGTAGTGAGAGCTGCGCATGCACCTAGTAGGCATCAGACTCTGATAATAACATACAGCATAAAGTCTATACAACTAGTCAGTGTGAGTAAATCAGATTACAGTGCAGTAGTGACAGCTGCACATGCACCTAGTAGGCATCAGACTCTGATAATAAAACACAGTATAAAGTCTATACAACTAGTCAGTGTGAGTAAATCAGATTACAGTGCAGTAGTGACAGCTGCACATGCACCTAGTAGGCATCAGACTCTGATAATAAAACACAGTATAAAGTCTATACAACTAGTCAGTGTGAGTAAATCAGATTAGAGCAGTAGTGAGAGCTGCACATGCACCTAGTAGGCATCAGACTCTGATAATAAAACACAGTATAAAGTCTATACAACTAGTCAGTGTGAGTAAATCAGATTAGAGCAGTAGTGAGAGCTGCGCATGCACCTAGTAGGCATCAGACTCTGATAATAAAACACAGTATAAAGTCTATACAACTAGTCAGTGTGAGTAAATCAGATTAGAGCAGTAGTGAGAGCTGCGCATGCACCTAGTAGGCATCAGACTCTGATAATAACATACAGCATAAAGTCTATACAACTAGTCAGTGTGAGTAAATCAGATTACAGAGCATTAGTGACAGCTGTGCATGCACCTAGTAGGCATCAGACTCTGATAATAACATACAGTATAAAGTCTATACATCTAGTCAGTGTGAGTAAATCAGATTACTTAGCAGTAGTGAGAGCTGCGCATGCACGTAGTAGGCATCAGACTCTGATAATAACATACAGCATTGTCTATACAACTAGTCAGTGTGAGTAAATCAGATTACATAGCAGTAGTGACAGCTGCACATGCACCTAGTAGGCATCAGACTCTGATAATAAGATACAGCATAAAGTCTATACATCTAGTCAGTGTGAGTAAATCAGATTACAGAGCAGTAGTGACAGCTGCACATGCACCTAGTAGGCATCAGACTCTGATAATAAGATACAGTATAAAGTCTATACAACTAGTCAGTGTGAGTAAATCAGATTACAGAGCAGTAGTGACAGCTGCACATGCACCTAGTAGGCATCAGACTCTGATAATAAGATACAGCATAAAGTCTATACATCTAGTCAGTGTGAGTAAATAAGATTACAGAGCAGTAGTGAGAGCTGTGCATGCACCTAGTAGGCATCAGACTGATAATAAGATACAGCATAAAGTCTATACATCTAGTCAGTGTGAGTAAATCAGATTACATAGCAGTAGTGACAGCTGTGCATGCACCTAGTAGGCATCAGACTCTGATAATAAAACACAGTATAAAGTCTATACAACTAGTCAGTGTGAGTAAATCAGATTAGAGCAGTAGTGACAGCTGCACATGCACCTAGTAGGCATCAGACTCTGATAATAAAACACAGTATAAAGTCTATACAACTAGTCAGTGTGAGTAAATCAGATTACATAGCAGTAGTGACAGCTGCACATGCACCTAGTAGGCATCAGACTCTGATAATAAAACACAGTATAAAGTCTATACATCTAGTCAGTGTGAGTAAATCAGATTAATTTGTTATATTAAATAAAAACAAAGACTCACATGTGGGATGAAGCTGCTACAATCTGTAGTTGCTCGGCCAGCTGTGTTTGGTGCAGTGACCACTGAATGTGACCCTCACTATCACCAATCATTAACCTGTCGTGTGCCCTTAGCAAACTGAAATCTTGTTTACCATCACTGTATTGCCTCACTGGGACGTGCGCCTCTCAGCTTGCACGTGCCTTTTAACTTTATTTTGGTGCCTGGGTATTTTTAATCACTAGTTTAAAGGGAATTTTTAAACAAAATTGAAATTGAAGATCAATGTATTTTACTTGTAATGTTTTTTTTTTGCAATATACTTGCTTAAGCAAAAATGCTTCTGATAAAAGCTATTACTGAGTGTAGTTTAACTGTGCATATTAATCATATCTAAATATGCTCCATGTGTCAGTTTTTTAATCACTATGGGCTACATTACAAGTGGAACGTAAAATGATTAGTGCTATTGAGCAGTAACAGATGAAAGCAAAATGTTAGTGCATGAGGCTGGATAGTGCGACCGTTCTCACAGCCCTCTCTCATGGCTTACTATGGGGCGCAATACAAAAGCCTTTTCTGGTTCCAGCGCTAACTGAAAGGTGCCCTAGGAAAAGCGCACTGAAGCCAACATTTAAAGGACATGAAACCCAAAAAATGATTTCATTATTTAGATAGAACAAACAATTTAACACAACTTTCTAATTTACTTCTATTATCAAATTTCCCTCATTCTCTTGGTGTCATTTGTTGAAGGCAGCAGCTAGATCTAGGTTATTTTCTGCTCATGAGCTTTCCTAGGTGAACCTTTCAGCAAAGAATAACAACAGAAGGAAGTAAATTAAATAAAAGTAAATGGGAAAGTTGTTTAAAATGAGATGTTCTTTCTAAATCATGAATGTCTAATTATGACTTTACTGTCCCTTTAAGAGATAATTCAAATGCCTATGTTTTTTACTTAGAAGAAAATGTTCTTTTTATTTATATAAATATAATACTAGTCCTAAAGCACGTGTACACTGTACAGCGGTCCCACTCCTTTTTAGCAAGAATTAGGGAGTTTACATTTGCAGACCCTGCAGGGGTGTAGTTTGTTTTAGGGCAGAGCATTTTCATGGACAATTCTGTGGTATGAACCTTTTGCCATACCTATTCTCTATAAATGTTCTATTTATCTAGTCACTCAATTACACATCAAATAGCTACTGGCTAGTGGGGGAGTACAACATTTGAAAATATAATACATTTATTAGCAATAAATCTTGTTTTCCAACTGTATTCATTCTTTAAAAATAGTTTAAAATATGTTTTCAGTAGCTGTAACATTTCACTGCGAAGACTGAATTATATGCAACCTTTGATAAATAGGATTATAATGCATTTTCAAATAATTTGAGTTTAAAAACAAAACAATGAAATTCTCAGTATTGAACATTTCTGTGCACAGTTATTTAAATATTTCAGTAACATTGTGGTGAGTATCAGAAACAGACAAATACACAAAAAGTTTATTGAGCATAAACTATTCTTAGTTAGAAAAAAAGCTATATATATATTTTCTAAATACCCTGAAATACATGTAGTTAGTTTGTCTATATGTAGAGTGACTGCCTCTGCTGAAGTCACCAGTCTCAGAGATAAATATAATTGTGAAAACTGTATTACTATGATCTGAATATAAAGATTTGAAAATTGTAAACTTTTACTGTAAAATAGTTGACAAATTAGGCTAAGATAGTCACCAAACCCTGTAACCCTTGTACTGCCAGAAAAGGCTTAAACAACCATAAATATTAACCCTTGTACTGTCAGAAAAGGCTTAGAGAACCATAAGTATTAACCCTTGCCCCAAACCTGCTAGCAGCTAAGAGGTTAATTAATCATAACTATGAAAATGAAGTTACCTGTGAGATGCTCAAATGGTCACAGCTCCTAACCAGAGTCGCCTGCAGATCATGTGAACCAGCAATTAAGTGCAGAGACTGAACTAATCCTGGAACAAAAGGGAGTCCATTTGCAACTTTTAGACTTTGAATTGTTTGGGCTTTTCACCTTGGAATTCTTGTGTTATGTGGAGAATGTGCATAATCTTCTGATGCTGAACTGGGGAGTAAAATACACAGTAGCAATGTATAATATATATATATATATATATATATATATATATATATAATATCACACCTCTTACACCCAGACTTAGATAACTAACATACAATTAGAGGAAATAGGCTCCCTCAGGCTTTTCACTGAATGTTTCACAGAAGGGTTCTGCAGATCTACACGGAAGCAAAATACTTGTGACAATAAAACATTTACGTTGACCTCCGTTATCAAATGTATTATGTTCTCTTGGAATCCTTGGGTAAAAAACATACCTGGGTATGCTCAAGAGCAGCAATGCACTACTGAGAGCTAGCTCCTGATTGGTGGCTGTACATATATGCCTCTTGTCATTGGTTCACAAGTTCCCATGGGATTTGTTTGCTAATTTTATTCTGTCTATTAAACATATTGTATCATCATTGAACTCTTATCTTTTGTATCCAGTGACAGCGCTGCAGAATTTGTTGGCGCTTTATAAATAAAGTATAATAATAATAATGTGTTCAGCTAGCTCCCAGCAGTGCATTGCTTTAAAGTTCATTTAAATGTTATAGATGCAGTAAACACATTGCTATTTTAACTTAAACTAATCAATTATATATATAAAATAACTTTAAACTATGAAAATTGTGGATTTTTTTAATTCTCAGAGCTGCAAAAGTGCCTGTTGACTTATCAAGGCTAACCCTGCAACATATATCTCCCCAAGAGATAACAACATAGCACTTTCTGCTAACATCATGACCATAGCTAACCTTGCTGTCTGGCTCCTGCAGATAAGAAGTTATACCACAAGGTCCATTTGTTGTATTTGTTTTAGGGGCTATAAGAATACAGATGTGAAAGGAGATAAAAGAAAGTCAAATCCAGAGCAAAACAAACTTGTTACATTAATACCCTCCCACAGTTATTTCCAACTCCATAACATTACATTTTTTATTTTTTTTAATCAATTTTTATTGAGGTTGTTCAAACACCCTAACATAAACCCCAAGTCTAAACACCCCTAATCCACCGCCCCGACATCGCCGCCACTATAATAAAGTTATTAACCCCTAATCTGCCACTCCCAAAATCACTGACACCAAAATAAAGTTATTAACCCCTAATCTGTCGTTCCCGACATCGCCACCACTAATATTAGTTATTAACCCCTATTCCGCCGCTCCCCGACATCGCTGTCACTAATGAAAGTTAACCCCTATTTCGCCGCTCCCCGACAACGCCGCCACTATAATAAATGTATTAACCCCTAAACCGCCAACCCCCCCACATTCCAAAAAAACTAAAATAAACTAGTAACCCCTAAACCTAACAACCCCTAACTTTATATTAAAATTAAAATATCCCTATCTTAAAATAAATAAAAACTTACCTGTGAAATTAAAAAAAACATAAGTTTAAACTAACAATTAACCTAACATAACTATTATACTAAACTATTTTACTAAAATTAAAATAACTACCAATTAAAAAAACTAAATTACACATTAAAAAAAACTAACACTAATAAAAAATTTGTCTAAAATTACAAAAAATAAAAAACACTAAATTACAAAAAATAACAAACGAAATTATCAAAAATAAAAACAAATACACCTAATCTAATAGCCCTTTAAAAATAAAGCGCCCCCCCAAAAAAAAAAACCCTAGCCTACAATAAACTTAAACCTAAAGAAATCAGCTCTTTTACCTGGAAAAAAATACAAAGACCCCCCAACAGTAAAACCCACCAACCCCCCAAAATAAAAAACCTAACTCTAACAAAAAGCTAAGCTACCCATTGCCATGAAAAGGACAGTCAGCTCTTTTATCTAAAGCCCAAACCCTAATTAAAAACAAACACCCAAAAAGAATAAAAAAAAAACCTAACACTAACCCTGAAGATCCACTCATAGTTTCTGAAGTTCGGACATCCATCCATATCCAGGCACCGAGAAGTCTTCATCCAGGCTGATTTGAATAGCCAATAGAATTTCATTAGCTCTCATTCTATTGGCTGATTTGATCAGCCAATAGGATTTCAGTGGCTCTCATCCTATTGGCTGATTTGAATTTCAAGAATCAAATTAGCCAATAGGAATGCAAGGGGTGCCATTTTGAAAAGGCTCCCTTGCATTGAAGATCCAGTGTACGGTGGTGACCGTATGAAGAGGACGCTCCGCGCCGTATGTCTTCAAAGATGTATCCACTCCGAGGCATCGGGTTGAAGATAGAAGACGCCGTCTGGATGAAGACTTCTTGCCGTCTGGAGGAAGACTTATCGCCACCTGGATGAGGATGGATGTCCGGACTTCAGAAACTGTAAGTGGATCTTCGTGGGGTTAGTGTTAGGTTTTTTAAAATCTTTTTGGGTATTTTTTTTTTATATTAGGGTTTGGGCTTTTTCAGGGCAAAGTAAAAGAGCTGAATGCCATTTTAAGGGCAATGCCCATACAAATGCCCTTTTCAGGGCAATGGGTAGCTTAGGTTTTTGTTAAAGTTAGGTTTTTTATTTTGGGGGGTTGGTTGGGTGGTGGGTTCTACTGTTGGGGGGGTCTTTGTATTTTTTTCCAGGTAAAAGAGCTGATTTCTTTAGGACAATGCCCTTATAAGGGCTATTGGTAGTTTATTGTAGGCTAGGGTTTTTTTATTTTTGGGGGGCTTTTTTATTTTTATAGGGCTATTAGATTAGGTACAATTGCTTTTATTTTTTAATAATTTAATTTGTTATTTTTCATAATTTAGTGTTTGTTATTTTTTGTAATTTAGTATTTTTTATTTTTTGTAGTGTTAGGTTTCTTTCAATGTGTAATTTAATTATTTTAATTGGTAGTTATTTTAATTTTAGTATAATAGTTTAGTATAATAGTTATGTTAGGTTAATTGTTAGTTTAAATTTAGGTTTCTTTAATTTCACAGGTAAGTTTTTATTTATTTTAAGATAGGGATATTGTAATTTTAATTTAAAGTTAGGGGTTAATGGTTGAATTTATTAGTGATGATGTGGGGAGGGCTGGCGGTTTAGGGGTTAATAGGTTTATTTAGTAGTGGCGATGTGGGAGGCTGGCGGTTTAGGGGTTAATAGGTTTATTTAGTAGTGGCGATGTGGGGGGCTGGTGGTTTAGGGGTTAATAGGTTTAGTTAGTGGCTGCGGTGTCGGGGAGTGTCAGAAGAACGGTTAATAACTTTATTATAGTGGCAGGGATGTGGGCGGGTGGCAGATTAGGGGTTAATAAGTTTTAAATAGTGTTTTTGCGATGCAGGAGGGTGGCGGTTTAGGGGTTAATAGGTAGTTTATAGGTGTTAGTGTACTTTGTAACTACTTCTACTGGTTTCAGATGGCGGTATGGATCGTGTCGGTATAGGCTGTAACGCAAACATTTTAGCCTCATGGCACAGCCTGTAATACCGGCACTATGAAAATCCCACACACATTTTTTTGAGTGTGGGATTGACGTTGCGTTACAGGCTACAATTCTTGCTGTATAGCTATACCGACTTGTAATGGCTGCGTTACTGTTTTTACGCTGATATTGCCATTTTTCAGCATTAAAACTATAACTCAAAACTCGTAATCTAGGTGAATGATATTTCAAAGTCAAACTAACACCATCAAACTTAGTACTACTGGACAATAATAATGGAACCTGATTTTTTATTTTTAAAGAATATACAGTATGTGCCTCCAAAACTACAAAGGGCCACTCTTGCACCCATGTTAACTTAAATGACTCAATGAAGGAACTGTAAAGATATGTACAGTCGCTCTTGGACCCCACGTTAACTTAAATGACTCAATGAAGGAACTGTAAAGATATGTACGGTCGCTCTTGGACCCCACGTTAACTTAAATGACTCAATGAAGGAACTGTAAAGATATGTACAGTCGCTCTTGGACCCACGTTAACTTAAATGACTCAATGAAGGAACTGTAAAGATATGTACGGTCGCTCTTGGACCCATGTTAACTTAAATGACTCAATGAAGGAGCTGTAAAGATATGTACGGTCACTCTTGGACTAACGTTAACTTAAATGACTCAATGAAGGAACTGTAAAGATATGTACGGTCACTCTTGGACTAACGTTAACTTAAATGACTCAATGAAGGAACTGTAAAGATATGTACGGTCACTCTTGGACTAACGTTAACTTAAATGACTCAATGAAGGAACTGTAAAGATATGTACGGTCGCTCTTGGACTAACGTTAACTTAAATGACTCAATGAAGGAACTGTAAAGATATGTACAGTCGCTCTTGGACTAACGTTAACTTAAATGACTCAATGAAGGAACTGTAAAGATATGTACAGTCGCTCTTGGACCCACGTTAACTTAAATGACTCAATGAAGGAACTGTAAAGATACGTACGGTCGCTCTTAGACCTTGAGATTTAGTGAAGAAATAACAGCAGGATTGGTAAAATGTAACATTTGTTGAGATAATAAATAAGAAATAAGATGCTGTAGTGTCTGCTGGGTGCAATAATCATGTTGGGGATATAGTAGGGATATTACTAATTTGTAAGAGATATAAATGGCAAATAAATAGCTTGGAAGGCGGGGGGATAACACTTGATTGAGCTTATATCTATGAAGGAGGGTAGGTTTAAGATACACATGGAGAAACCTTTATCACATTTATTATCAGGGTACTATTGGTATTCAAGAGTAAAGTGGTTCTCAGGCGTGACCAAATCAAGAAGTGGCTATTAACATTCATCAACTAGTGAGATGATGTAAACATTAAGTCATCAGGTGACATTTATTCTATCTCAGGGTTAACCATCTCATAGCATAGGCGATCTTTATTCCATAGATAATGGCAATATATCCAGGATATCCCTGTTTTTGGCATAGTAAAATGTATCTCTCTTGGCTTACAGTTAAGTCACTCTGAATCAGAATATGTTTGTTAAATAAAGAACAAAATCAGCTATAGTACTAAGGACTAGTAAAACATATATTACTAACATAAATGTTTGCAGTGAAACAGGAACAATTTGCAGTGAAAGACATACAGAATGCACTCACAGCTTGGATGGGCAAACATACACATGTGAACTACTCCAAGGCTTAGCGCCATAGTGGAAGAATACTCCTGGCTTTAGGATAGTAAAATGGATCTCTCTTCACTTAAGTTCAGTCACTCAGAATCAGAATATTAAGCACTATCAGTTATATCGCTAAAGCCAAGTGAAACATAGTAAGCTTCACATTACATTAAGTTTTTGCGTGGACACATGAACATTTTGTAGAGCTAGACATATGCAATCCCAACTTAGATGTACAAAAATCCATATGTGAACTACTCCTATGTACAGCACCATATTAGAGGCATACCCTGACTTTGACATTATACAATAATTCTCTTATTTTATAGATTAGTTACACTGAAGCAAACTATACAAATTAAATAATAAACAGAATTATTGTATGGGCAGACATATGTAGTCGCTGCTAAGAAATGGTAACATACATATATGAATGTTAGAGTGGGTTAATGGCAAAATGAATCGATAGTCCTTAGCAAATAGAATGATAGTCCTGCATCATATTTAGCTTCCAGTAAGTGTCCATCTTGCTATCTAGTGTCAAACCTGGAAGGAAAAGAATATATCTCCAGTTAGAGTTTAACGATCTCTAATTTGTTGACTGCTGAAATGGTGGCTATCTGTCATTGCAGAGGGGTTACAAAGAAGTTTACTGCGCGCAGGGATATTAAATAGTGCAGGTGTTAGGTATAAGCACACTATAGCGCATGCTGTATAAACAAATCTACAGACCTCATAAAGGCTACAGACTATTGGCGGTGTTGTCAGGCATCACAAACATATACTAATGCCCTGATATTTTAACAGTTACATATAGTGACCAAAATAGTAGAATATTACAATATATCCCACTGTAGGAAACTTCACAGATTAGGTAACCGACAATAAGTAATTATAGGACTCATTACAAAAGTACTGATTGGCTTGGCTGTTAAACTACACATATTGGCCAGCGGAGTACAGCGTGTAGGTTACTATCCAATGCCGACTTTAAGGAGCTTCCTGAGGTCTGAGTCAAGTCCTCCCTGATCTAGGCTCCTGACAGAATATGCTTCCCTACTGACCGGGATCAAACATACTGGGTTACGCCATACCCCATGGCAGCTGATCTGTATATATTTGAGTCCAGAACAGATTTCCTCTCTAACTGCAGCCCTATATAGTGCTGAGGTCAGGGATGAATGAGTTAGCATGGTCCTTCTGCTCAGGCGTGACAACTCTGATGAGGTAGCGACAACAATGCTCCATTTTTTGTCCGGAGCCGCAGCTGCACCTCCGAGGTTGGGATGGTCAGGAATGGTCTTTGTCTCCATCTCTGCTTCATAAGCATTCCATGGAGGTATGGTGCCGAGCTCTGTAGTGTCCGGTAGGTCCCCGGGGTCACAGGGCTCTCTATCTGAGATTGTAGAGTAGTTAGTGATTTCTTGGGATAGGTGCTTGCTAGTACCCTCTGTGAGCGGGATATGAGGATTTCTGTGTTGTCTGTTATTAGCTTACAAGGTACAGGATCCCCAGTCAGTTCCGTTATGGATAAATTTATGTGCTCCGACTTTACCCTCTCGTTGTTTTGAAAGGTTACTAGAATAGCACACAGCTCTTTTTGCAGGTTCAGATAGTGTTCTTCCACAAGCTGGGTCAATTGCGACTCCCATCTGTGTAGGCCCTCCATTTTCAGAATAGAGTTTAGGTGAGTAACAAGACAAAAGAGTCCCAAGACCTATATGGCAGCCCCAGACTTAGGTTTCACTTCTCGTACAGGCCTTGATTAATGAGATCCTCACGTTGTTCAAACGTGGCAGTTGTAAAATGGCTTCTAGGCCTGAGGAGATACGTGTCCCAAAAGCTGTCTCAGAGAACATAGGTAAATATGTGGTCAGGATATCCACTCTTCTCATCTGTCGGATCTCAGTTTAACAGATGATTGCACAGATATAGCATAGTGTAGATTTTCTGCCGGGAAACCATAAAAAAATCTATCAGGTATCGGGAGCTTCATACAGACGTCTTACCGCAGTGAGATCGGGCTCCGCCCCCCCATAACATTACAATTTAAGGCTACATTATGATTCCCCTTCTTGTTTAACGGATTAGTAACTTTTTGTTGTCTTGTTATAGAATAACTTATCAGCCAAGTCTAAGCATTTTAAAACACATTACAGATAGAACAATGTAACTTCTATTAGCTAACTTGCTTCATTTTCTTGGCATTCTTTGTAGAAAAGCATACGAAAGGTAGGCTCAGGAGCAGCCGTGCACTACTGGGAGTTAGCTGCAGATTGGTGGCTGCACATACATGTCTCTTGTTAATGGCTCACCTGATGTGTTCAGCTAGCTCACAGTAGTGCACTTCTGCTCCTTTAAAAAGGATACCAAGAGAATGAGGCAAATTTCATAATAGTAAATTAAATTGAAAAGTTGTTTAAACGAAATTCTGTGCACGACTCATTAAACAAACATAAATCTCTGAGAATTGGAAAACCCTCAATTTTCAGAACTAAATTACATGAAAAGGGACAAACTAAAAATATTGTGTGAAGTTGTTTTACTACATTTATTACAATCTCAAGATGTTAACTGTCTAATACAAAAATAAATGTTCCATTTTAGCTTTTGGTTAATTTAAGAAATACATAAACTAAGTAGTAAAACTGTTTACTTTATGTATTTTATATACCCACACACTACAGCTGTCGCTTCTGTAACTGTCAGCTATGGGAAAGGTTCCAGTGAAGTCAGGTAAAGTGATACTGTAAGGTACAGGAGAGTAATGTTTATGGGAAGTTCCTCCCACAGGGACTGATTCCTCACTGGATGATAAAGAAAACTCTTACAAAGCTATTGGTGGACAGTGACAAACCTCCACAAGTAATATAGAAAAAAAACTTTTAGATAAAAAATTTATTTTCCCTGAAGAGTCCTGTAAGGCCTTTAAAGGGATATGAAACCCTAAAATGTTCTTTTGTGATTCAGACAGAATGAAGAAAAATGAATAGAAGTTTAAAATCACTGCTCTGACTCATGAAAGAATCATTTTGAGTTTCATATCTAAAGCATATTTAAAGTTTAAAGAACAAAACATTGGTCTGAATATACTGGTCCACTAGTCCAGCAGTAAAATATGTTCTGTTACAGAAAGTGACATTTACACTTGTCAGATGTCAGATACGTCTGTAGCTCATTGCTTTGTGTTGTTGTTATGTCTGTCATGGTATTAACCCTATCACTGATCCTAACTCACTAACACTAACTCCAGGTGGGGATACATATAATGTTCTATGTTTGCAGATTATATTAAAAACACATTTACAGACAAAATATATTAGTTTCTAAACTTTTCTTAAAGGGACAGTCTAGTCAAAAATAAACTTTTATTATTCAGATAGGGCATGTAATTTGAAACAACTTTCCAATTTACTTTTATCATCAATTTTGCTTTGTTCTCTTGGTATTCTTTGCTGAAAACTAAATCTAGGTAGGCTCATATGCTAATTTCTAAGCCCTTGAAGTCCGCCTCTTATCTGAATGCATTTGAAAGATTTTCACAACTAGAGGGTGTTAGTCCATGTATGTCATATAGATAACATTGTGCTCATGCCTGTGGAGTTACCTAGGAGTCAGTACTGATTGGCTAAAATGCAAGTCTGTCAAAAGAACTGAAATAAGGGAGGAGTCTGCAGATGAACCTATCCCTATTATAGAACCCTATTCTATAATAAACTACCATTAGCCCTTAAAGGGGCCTTTTGTAGGGCCAGAGGTTTAGAGGTTAATAACTTTATTTAGCGGCGGCGATGTCAGGGAGCGGCGTAATAGGGGTTTATATCTTTATTATGGTGTGGGAGATTAGGGGTTAATAACTTTAGTATAGTGGCAGCGATGTCGGGAGCAGCAGATTAGGGGTTAATAACTTTATTTAGGTGTCGGCGTTGTCGGGGGTAGCAGATTAGGGGTTAATAACTTTAGTATAGTGGTGGCGATGTCGGGAGCAGCAGATTAGGGGTTAATAACTTTATTTAGGTGTCGGCGTTGTCGGGGGCAGCAGATTAGGAGTGTTTAGACTTGGGGTTTATGTCAGGGTGTTTTTTTTCCCCATAGACATCAATGGGGCTGTGTTACGGAGCTTTTCATTCCTCAATTGCAGGTGTTAGTTTTTTTTCTAACCCTCTCTCCCCATTGTCTATGGGGAAAGCGTGCACGAGCATGTCAAAGCAGTGTTTGTATTTTGTGCGGTATGGAGCTCAACGCAACCATATCGCACGCACAAGGCGGATTTTTCAAAACTTGTAATGGCAGCGCTATGGAGGGAGAAATAACGTTACTTTTGTTGCGTTCGTTTCGCACCCTCTATAGCGCAAAACTTGTAATCTAGGTGAATGTGATTATTTAGGCTTATTTGAGATTCTAGATTCCATTGTGTGTCTAATTGTTTGTGGTTTGTTTATGTTGTGTGAATTTGAAAAAAACAAATGTGTACTCAGGATACAGCACAGACTTTGATACAGAGTTTACAACAGGGAAGGACTGGGGGACCTATGGGGAAGTACAACCAGGTGACCAAGGTATCTCCACCATCCCTCTTAAAATACTGTGTTTGATATAAATAAAGACATTGGTACCAGATCATTGGTTCTCATGTGGCTACTTTTCCAGCACTCAGACAGGGCAACCTAATGTTACATTAGCCAGGGCTTCTGTACAGGATGAGCAGGGCAACCTAATGTTACATTAGCCAGGGCTTCTGTACAGGACGAACAGGGCAACCTAATGTTACATTAGCCAGGGCTTCTGTACAGGATGAGCAGGGCAGCCTATGGTTACATTAGCCAGGGCTTCTGTACAGGACGAGCAGGGCAGCCTATGGTTACATTAGCCAGGGCTTCTGTACAGGACGAGCAGGGCAACCTAATGTTACATTAGCCAGGGCTTCTGTACAGGATGAGCAGGGCAACCTAATGTTACATTAGCCAGGGCTTCTGTACAGGATGAGCAGGGCAACCTAATGTTACATTAGCCAGGGCTTCTGTACAGGATGAGCAGGGCAACCTAATGTTACATTAGCCAGGGCTTCTGTACAGGATGAGCAGGGCAACCTAATGTTACATTAGCCAGGGCTTCTGTACAGGATGAGCAGGGTAACCTAATGTTACATTAGCCAGGGCTTCTGTACAGGAAGAGTAGGGCAGCCAATGGTTACATTAGCCAGGGCTTCTGTACAGGATGAGCAGGGCAACCTAATGTTACATTAGCCAGGGCTTCTGTACAGGATGAGCAGGGTAGCCAATGGTTACATTAGCCAGGGCTTCTGTTGGTACAGGACGAGCAGGGCAGCCTATGGTTAAATTAGCCAGGGCTTCTGTACAGAACGAGCAGGGCAGCCAATGGTTACATTAGCCAGGGCTTCTGTTGGTACAGGACGAGCAGGGCAGCCTATGGTTAAATTAGCCAGGGCTTCTGTACAGAACGAGCAGGGCAGCCAACGGTTACATTAGCCAAGGCTTCTGTTGGTACAGGACGAGCAGGGCAGCCTACGGTTACATTAGCCAAGGCTTCTGTTGGTACAGGACAAGCAGGGGAGCCTATGGTTACATTAGCCAAGGCTTCTGTTAGTACAGGACGAGCAGGGCAGCCTACTGTTACATTAGCCAAGGCTTCTGTTGGTACAGGACGAGCAGGGCAGCCTACTGTTACATTAGCCAGGGCTTCTGCTGGTACAGGACCAGCAGGGCAGCCTACTGTTACATTAGTCAGGGCTTCTGTTGGTACAAGACGAGAAGGGCAGCATACGGTTACATTAGCCAGGGCTTCTGTTGGTACAGGGCGAGCATTGCAGCCTACTGTTACATTAGCCAGGGCTTCTGTTGGTACAGGACGAGCAGGGCAGCCTATGGTTACATTAGCCAGGGCTTCTGTTGGGTACAGGACGAGCAGGGCAGCCTACGGTTACATTATCCAGGGCTTCTGTTGGTAAAGAACAAGTAGGGCAGCCAACGGTTACATTAGCCAGGGCTTCTGTACAGGATGAGCAGAGCAGCCTATGGTTACATTAGCAAGGGCTTCTGTACAGGACGAGCAGAGTAGCCTACTGTTTTATTAGCCAGGGCTTCTGTACAAGATAAGCAGGGCAGCCAATGGTTACATTAGCCAGCGTTTATGTACAGGACGAACAGGGCAGCCTACGTTTACATTAGCCAGGGCTTCTGTACAGAATGAGCAGGACAGCATACTTTTACATTAGAATGGGCTTCTGTACAAGACGAGCAGGGCAGCCTACGGTTACATTAGTCTGGGCTTCTGTACAGAACCAGCAGGGCAGCCTACAGTTACATTAGCCAGGGCTTCTGTCGGTACAGGACAAGCAGGGAAGCCTACGGTTACATTAGCCAGGGCTTCTGTTGATTACAGGACGAGCAGGGCATCCTATGGTTATATTAGCTAGGGATTCTGTTGGTATAGGACGAGCAGAATAGCCTATGGTTACAATAGCCAGGGCTTCTGTTGGTACAGGATGAGCAGGGCAACCTATGTTTACAATAGCTAGGGCTTCTGTTGGTACAGGACGAGCAGGGCAGCCTACGGTTGTATTAGCCAGTGCTTCTGTTGGGTACAGGATGAGCAGGGCAACCTACGGTTACATTAACCAGGGCTTCTGTTGGTACAGAATGAGCAGGGCAGCCTATGGTTCCATTAGCCAGGGCTTCTGTACAGGACGAGCAGGGCAGTCTATGGTTAAATTAGCTTGGGATACTGTTGGGTACAGGATGAGCAGGGCAGCCTACGGTTATATTAGCCAGGGCTTCTGTACAAGACGAGCAGGGCAGCCAATGGTTAATTTAGCCAGCGCTTCTGTACAGGACGAGCAGGGCAGCCTACGGTTACATTAGCCAGGGCTTCTGTGGGTACAGGACGAGCAGGGCAACCTACGGTTACATTAGCCAGGGCTTCTGTGGGTACACGACGAGCAGGGCAACCTACGGTTACATTAGCTAGGGCTTCTGTGGGTACAGGACAAGCAGAGAAGCCTATGGTTACATTAGCCTGTGCTTCTGTTTGTACAGGACAAGCAGAGCAGCCTACTGTTACATTATCCAGGGCTTCTGTACAGGATGAGCAGGGCAGCCTATGGTTAGATTAGCCAGGGCTTCTGTTATGTAAAGGACGAGCATGGCAGCCTACAGTTATATTACCCAGGGCTTCTGTTGGGTACAGGACTAGCAGGGCAGCCTATGGTTACATTAGCCAGGGCTTCTGTTTGTACAGGACAAGCAGGGCAGCCTATGGTTACAATAGCCAGGGCTTCTGTTGGGTACAAGGTGAGCAGGGCAGCCTATGGTTACATTAGCCAGGGCTTCTGTTGGGTACAGGACGAGCAGGGCAGCCTACGGTTACATTAGCCAGGGCTTCTGTTGGGTACAGGGAGAGCAGGGCAGCCTACTGTTACATTAGCCAGGGCTTCTGTTGGGTAAAGGGTGAGCAGGGCAACCTATGGTTACATTAGCCAGGGCTTCTGCTAGGTACAGGGTGAGCAGGGCAACCTATGGTTACATTAGCCAGGGCTTCTGTTGGGGACAGGGCGAGCAGGGCAGCCTACGGTTACATTAGACAGGGCTTCTGTTGGGTGCAGGGTGAGCAGGGCAGCCTACGGTTACATTAGCCAGGGCTTCTGTTGGGTGCAGGGTGAGCAGGGCAGCCTACTGTTACATTAGCCAGGGCTTCTGTGGGTACAGGACGAGCAGGGCAACCTATGGTTACATTAGCCAGGGCTTCTGTGGGTACAGGACGAGCAGGGCAACCTACGGTTACATTAGCCAGGGCTTCTGTGGGTACAGGACGAGCAGAGAAGCCTATGGTTACATTAGCCTGTGCTTCTGTTTGTACAGGAGGTGCAGGGCAGCCTACTGTTACATTATCCAGGGCTCCTGTACAGGATGAGCAGGGAAACCTACGGTCACATTAGCCAGGGCTCCTGAACAGGACGAGCAGGGCAGCCTATGGTTACATTAGCCAGGGCTTCTGTTGGGTACAGGGCGAGCAGGGCAGCCTACGGTTACATTAGCCAGGGTTTCTGTTGGGTACAGGATGAGCAGGGCAGTGTATGAGCGGACAGCATGGGGCACATATATCTGTAGCTACAAATAAAAATACACTATATATGAATGTATGTATATTACCGTATTTTTCGCTCCTTAAGATGCATTTTTTTCCCCCTCAAAAGTAAGGGAAAATGTCTGTGTGTCTTATGGAGCGAATGCAGACCCTGCACTTGCATTTTTAGGCTATTTACCATTAGCGAAGTTAACAGTGGCGATGGTGTCACATCCCCTAATTGGTTGCACTGTCTTGCTGAGTTCCACTTCCTGGGCGCAGATTATCTGTCATTGTCTGAAAAGTAAATGAGGAAGCGCTATAGGAAGGTACGGGAGCAGGGCAGAGCTTTTCAGATGAGACTGGGGGCACTGGAAGCTGCTGTGTGAAGGCCCGGGGATCTGCTGTAGCTAGTGCAACTGTGGAGCAGAACTTATCCCTGTGAAGAACACTGGCAACAGCTGAGCCATATGCTGCCAAAAAATGCAGCACATAGTTTTACTGTTTATGGGCTGGAGGAGCAGGTGATTTTTTTTTTATATACCGGTAAGAATTTAAATGTGGCCCTTAATGTTTTAAAAATTGGCATTGCGGGTTAGGGTTAGGGTTATTAGGGTTAGGGGTTTAGGGTAAGGGTTTAGGTTTAGGGTTAGGGGTTTAGGGTTAGAAGTTAGGGATTAGGTTTAGGGGGTTAGGGTTAGGGGTTTAGGGTTTAGGGTTAGCCCCTCCCCTTGGCACATCAGGCATCAGAAAATAGAAATTATATTATATTTTTTTTTTCTTGTCTTCCTCCTCTAAAAACTAGGTGCGTCTTATGGTCAGGTGCATCTTATGGAGCGAAAAATACGGTAATATACTTTAGATATATTTATATAGAGAGATTCCATCACCCTGATTCCATCACCAACAGTAGCCTGGGGGGCAATTGCCACCCTGCCCCTTGGTCCAGCCCTCCTCTGGTTTATAATATAAGTAAAACAGGAACAGATTATTCTGATTAACACTTTTGTGATGCACAGTTGTGTAACACAGACACAATATGTCAGCAGCTGCCCAAGATTACTTTTTACATAAAATAAAACTTTGTTGGTTAAAAACAAAATTTATGCTTACCTGATACATTTCTTTCTCTTGTGGTGTATCCAGTCCACGGGTTCATACATTACTTGTGGGATATTCTCCTTCCCAACAGGAAGTTGCAAGAGGACACCCACAGCAGAGCTGTCTATATAGCTCCTCCCCTAACCCCCACCTCCAGTCATTCGACCAAAGACAAGTAAGAAAAAGGAGAAACTATAGGGTGCAGTGGTGACTGTAGTTTTAAAAATAAAAACACCTGCCTTAAAGTGACAGGGCAGGCCGCGGACTGGATACACCACAAGAGAAAGAAATTTATCAGGTAAGCATAAATTTTGTTTTCTCTTGTAAGGTGTATCCAGTCCACGGGTTCATCCATTACTTGTGGGATACCAATACCAAAGCTTTAGGACACGGATGAAGGGAGGGACAAGGCAGGAACTTAAACAGAAGGCACCACTGCCTGTAAGACCTTTCTCCCAAAAATAGCCTGAGAGGAAGCAAAAGTATCAAATTTGTAGAATTTAGAAAAAGTATGAAGCGAAGACCAAGTCGCCGCCTTACAAATCTGTTCAACAGAGGCCTCATGTTTAAAAGCCCATGCGGAAGCTACCGCTCTAGTGGAATAAGCTGTAATTCTTTCAGGAGGCTGCTGGCCAGCAGTCTCATAAGCTAAACGGATTATGCTTCTCAGCCAAAAAGAAAGAGAAGTTGCCGAAGCCTTTTGGCCTCTCCTCTTTCCAGAATAGACAACAAATAATGCAGATGTTTGACGAAAATCCTTAGTAGCTTGCAAATAAAACTTTAAAGCACAAACCACGTCAAGATTGTGTAACAGACGTTCCTTCTTTGAAGAAGGATTAGGACACAGTGACGGAACAACAATTTCCTGATTGATATTCTTATTAGATACCACCTTAGGAAGAAACCCAGGTTTGGTACGCAAAACTACCTTATCTGCATGGAAGATCAGATAAGGGGAATCACACTGTAAGGCAGATAACTCTGAAACTCTTCGAGCCGAAGAGATAGCTACTAGGAACAGAACTTTCCAAGATAAAAGCTTGATATCTATGGAATGCAAAGGTTCAAACGGAACCCCTTGAAGAACTTTAAGAACTAAATTTAAACTCCATGGCTGAGCAACAGGTTTAAACACAGGCCTGATTCTAACCAAAGCCTGACAAAACGTCTGGAACATCAGCCAGACGCTTGTGCAAAAGAATAGACAGAGCAGAAATCTGTCCCTTTAAGGAACTAGCCGATAATCCCTTTTCCAATCCTTCTTGGAGAAAAGATAATATCCTAGGAATCCTGACCTTACGCCACAAGTAACCCTTGGATTCACACCAATGAAGATATTTACACCATATCTTATGATAGATTTTCCTGGTGACAGGCTTTCGAGCCTAAATCAAGGTATCAATGACCGACTCGGAGAAACCACGTTTTGATAAAATCAAGCATTCAATCTCCAAGCAGTCAGATGCAGAGAAATTAGATTTGGATGTTTGAATGGACCTTGGAGTAGAAGGTCCTGCCTCAGTGGCAGAGTCCATGGTGGAAAAGATGACATGTCCACCAGATCTGCATACCAGGTCCTGCGCGGCCACGCAGGTGCTATCAAAATCACTGAAGCTCTCTCCTGCTTGATCTTGGCAATCAGACAAGGGAGGAGAGGAAATGGTGGAAACACATAAGCCAGGCTGAAGGACCAGGGCACTGCTAGAGCATCTATCAGCGTTGCCTGGGGATCCCTTGACCTGGACCCGTAACAAGGAAGCTTGGCTTTCTGACGAGACCCCATCAGATCCAGTTCTGGTTTGCCCCATAGTTGAATCAGCTGGGCAAATACCTCCGGATGGAGCTCCCACTCCCCTGGATGAAAAGTCTGCCGACTTAGAAAATCCGCCTCCCAGTTCTCTACTCCTGGGATATGGATAGCTGAAAGATGGCAAGAGTGAACCTCTGCCCAAAGAATTATCTTGATTGAAGGTAAAACTACACTAAGTCACCACATCTCTTGATACTTCCTATCTTGTCGAGAATTGCAAGATAATGACTGCAGGTGGGGGTTAGGGGAGGAGCTATATAGACAGCTCTGCTGTGGGTGTCCTCTTGCAACTTCCTGTTGGGAAGGAGAATATCCCACAAGTAATGGATGAACCTGTGGACTGGATACACCTTACAAGAGAAACATTGTTCTGATTGCGTGACACCAATAATTAGCACAACAATATATAATTGTTTAGAGTGTTGCACATATGCCAGATTTTCATGTGTCTGTATTGTATTGTGTAGGACTCAATAATGGTAACAATGATCCAGATGTGTAGCTATAAAATATTTGTGTCTACTCCAGCAAACAACACCTGCAGATCACATTGTTGTACAGAATCAGATATGTTTGTTGTCAACATGTAACATTTTCCAACAAGGTGTAACTTCTTGTATCAAGTCACTGTGTTAGCACTAATTGATGATTAGGAAACTCAAAGCATTTTTATTGACTTTACAATGACTAATACATCAGGAACTGGTGATGTGCTCTTCAGGGAACTTGGGTAACTACTAGATATATTTATAAATTGCAGAGCAATATTTGTAATGTGTTACCTGTAGCCCTGTCATTTACAACAGGGGGGACCCTCATATATGATGAATTTATACCCAGCAGTTCTGAGATTCTGTTTGACTCTAATATTCTAATAACTGATATTTATTATGTGGTCTGTCTTTGTCCTACAATACAGCTCTAGGAGTTGTTATTAGCAGCCAATCAGCTTCTGTCCTGGGACCAGATGAATACAGATGTGACTTTTCTGTTTCAAATAATCTCTGTATCAAACCTTCAAAACCAAATTAAAAAGCTTTATTTTATCTTATTTTTATCTAGTTCTCTTTCATATGCAAGTTATTTATTGTTTATTTATGCAAAAATAGAATATTTATGTAAAATGTCAATTTCAACATTTGTATTAGAAAAGAAGAAAAACAAATCTGGGAATTTGTCAGCACAAAAAAGTAATTTCAAAATGTAATGTATATAAAAATACCCTCATTTAAATGCTCCATAAATTACTTTAATGTTCCAATAATTTTTTCAGGAAATTCAGGTTCAATACTGGGGTATCTAGTGCTGACTAGTCGATACCGACAACCCCCTCACTTCTATTGGCAGGGAGGTATATTTATACCAGGAACATAACAATGTAATACATTCTGCACAAAGAATTGATTACAAAAACAGCATTTAAAGGGGTTATAATATAAACAGACTGTTTCATTGTTGTAAAAAAAGCTAAGCAGTGGGTTATACTTAAAGGGACAGTCAACACCAAAATTGTTATTATTTAAAAAAAAAAAATAGATAACACCTTTACTACCCATTCCCCATCTTTGCACAGCCAACATTTATATATTATTATACTTTATCACATGCTTTTTTTATTAGCTTTTCACAAGAGACTACTAATGTATGTGTGCCTTATAGGTAACATTGTGCCCTCTCCCATGGAGTTGTGCAGGACACAGCACTAAGTGGCTAAAATGCAAGTCAATAAATAGCTATGTCAGGAGGCAGTCTGATGAGGCTTAGATACAAGGTAATCACAAAGGTAAAAAGTATATTAATATAACAGTGTTGGTTGTGCAAAACTGGGGAATAGGTAATAAAGGGATCATCTATCTTTTAAAACAATAACATTTTTGTAGTTGACTGTCCCTTTAATAAAATTCATTGCTATGTGTATTCACAAATTTAAATGGATTTTACCTTTTATTTATTTTTTAAACTAGGGCTTCCTGTCACAGCCCTACAAGGAGGAGGAGCCCCTGCAGGAAATGCTGGCTGCCATGTCCCTTTAACCTATAATTATATGCAATAATAAAATGCTATAACACATTACAACATTTTCTTTTGTACTTTAGGCTTCTATGTTGCAGCAGAAATAGAGTAGATTACACAATGGTTCCACTAAATCAGATTACACAATGGTTCCACTAAATCAGATTACACAATGGTTCCACTAAATCAGATTACACAATGGTTCCACTAAATCAGATTACACAATGGTTCCACTAAATCAGATTACACAATGGTTCCACTAAATCAGATTACACAATGGTTCCACTAAATCAGATTACACAATGGCTCCACTTGATCAGATTACACAATGGCTCCACTTGATCAGATTACACAATGGCTCCACTAGATCAGATTACACAATGGTTCCACTTGATCAGATTACAAAATGGTTTCACTTGATCAGATTACACAATGGTTCCACTTGATCAGATTACACAATGGCTCCACTTGATCAGATTACACAATGGTTCCACTTGATCAGATTACACAATGGTTCCACTTGATCAGATTACACAATGGCTCCACTTGATCAGATTACACAATGGTTTCACTTGATCAGATTACAAAATGGTTTCACTTGATCAGATTACACAATGGTTCCACTTGATCAGATTACACAATGGCTCCACTTGATCAGATTACACAATGGTTCCACTTGATCAGATTACACAATGGTTCCACTTGATCAGATTACACAATGGTTCCACTTGATCAGATTACACAATGGTTCCACTTGATCAGATTACACAATGGCTCCACTTGATCAGTTTACACAATGGTTCCACTTGATCAGATTACAAAATGGTGCCACTTGATCATAAAAAAGCCCTGTGGCCTCTCAGCATCTGTGTATTTTGTCTTCTAACATCCTATGTGATGTGCACTTTGTTCAGTTCAGCCTTGTTATTTGTTATTTGCTTTTGCTGTAACAAACACTAAGTAAAATATTTAAACCCCATAATCTGAAAACAAATACTTCACTGGGATAAAGGTAAAACGTCTGAGTGTCTTCTCAAGTTAACAAATACTTCACTGGGATAAAGGTAAAACATCTGAGTGTCTTAAGTTAACAAATACTTCACTGGGATAAAGGTAAAACATCTGAGTGTCTTCTCAAGTTAACAAATACTTCACTGGGATAAAGGTAAAACATCTGAGTGTTCTCAAGTTAACAAATACTTCACTGGGATAAAGGTAAAACATCTGAGCGTCTTCTCAAGTTAACAAATACTTCACTGGGATAAAGGTAAAACATCTGAGCGTCTTCTCAAGTTTAACAAATACTTCACTGGGATAAAGGTAAAACATCTGAGCGTCTTCTCAAGTTTAACAAATACTTCACTGGGATAAAGGTAAAACATCTGAGTGTCTTCTCAAGTTAACAAATACTTCACTGGGATAAAGGTAAAGACATCTGCGTGTCTTCTCAAGTTAACAAATACTTCACTGGGATAAAGGTAAAACATCTGAGCGTCTTCTCAAGTTAACAAATACTTCACTGGGATAAAGGTAAAACATCTGAGCGTCTTCTCAAGTTAACAAATACTTCACTGGGATAAAGGTAAAACATCTGAGTGTCTTCTCAAGTTAACAAATACTTCACTGGGATAAAGGTAAAACATCTGAGTGTCTTCTCAAGTTAACAAATACTTCACTAGGATAAAGGTAAAGACATCTGCGTGTCTTCTCAAGTTAACAAATACTTCACTGGGATAAAGGTAAAACATCTGCGTGTCTTCTCAAGTTAACAAATACTTCACTGGGATAAAGGTAAAACATCTGAGTGTCTTCTCAAGTTAACAAATACTTCACGGGGATAAAGGTAAAACATCTGAGCGTCTTCTCAAGTTTAACAAATACTTCACTGGGATAAAGGTAAAACATCTGAGTGTCTTCTCAAGTTAACAAATACTTCACTGGGATAAAGGTAAAGACATCTGAGTCTTCTCAAGTTTAACAAATACTTCACTGGGATAAAGGTAAAACATCTGAGCGTCTTCTCAAGTTTAACAAATACTTCACTGGGATAAAGGTAAAACATCTGAGTGTCTTCTCAAGTTAACAAATACTTCACTGGGATAAAGGTAAAACATCTGAGCGTCTTCTCAAGTTTAACAAATACTTCACTGGGATAAAGGTAAAACATCTGAGCGTCTTCTCAAGTTTAACAAATACTTCACTGGGATAAAGGTAAAACATCTGAGTGTCTTCTCAAGTTAACAAATACTTCACTGGGATAAAGGTAAAACATCTGAGCGTCTTCTCAAGTTTAACAAATACTTCACTGGGATAAAGGTAAAACATCTGAGCGTCTTCTCAAGTTTAACAAATACTTCACTGGGATAAAGGTAAAACATCTGAGCGTCATCTCAAGTTAACAAATACTTCACTGGGATAAAGGTAAAACATCTGAGCGTCTTCTCAAGTTAACAAATACTTCACTGGGATAAAGGTAAAACATCTGAGCGTCTTCTCAAGTTAACAAATACTTCACTGGGATAAAGGTAAAACATCTGAGTGTCTTCTCAAGTTAACAAATACTTCACTGGGATTAAGGTAAAACATCTGAGTGTTCTCAAGTTAACAAATACTTCACTGGGATTAAGGTAAAACATCTGAGTGTTCTCAAGTTAACAAATACTTCACTGGGATAAAGGTAAAACATCTGAGTGTCTTAAGTTAATAAATACTTCACTGGGATAAAGGTAAAGACATCTGCGTGTCTTCTCAAGTTAACAAATACTTCACTGGGATTAAGGTAAAACATCTGAGTGTTCTCAAGTTAACAAATACTTCACTGGGATTAAGGTAAAACATCTGAGTGTTCTCAAGTTAACAAATACTTCACTGGGATAAAGGTAAAACATCTGAGTGTCTTAAGTTAACAAATACTTCACTGGGATAAAGGTAAAGACATCTGAGTGTCTTAAATTAACAAATACTTCACTGGGATAAAGGTAAAGCATCTGAGTGTCTTCTCAAGTTAACAAATACTTCACTGGGATAAAGGTAAAGCATCTGAGTGTCTTCTCAAGTTAACAAATACTTCACTGGGATAAAGGTAAAGCATCTGAGTGTCTTCTCAAGTTAACAAATACTTCACTGGGATAAAGGTAAAGACATCTGAGTGTTCTCAAGTTAACAAATACTTCACTGGGATAAAGGTAAAACATCTGAGTGTTCTCAAGTTAACAAATACTTCACTGGGATTAAGGAAAAACATCTGAGTGTTCTCAAGTTAACAAATACTTCACTGGGATTAAGGTAAAACATCTGAGTGTTCTCAAGTTAACAAATACTTCACTGGGATAAAGGTAAAGACATCTGAGTGTCTTCTCAAGTTAACAAATACTTCACTGGGATAAAGGTAAAGACATCTGAGTGTCTTCTCAAATTAACAAATACTTCACTGGGATAAAGGTAAAGACATCTGAGTGTCTTAAGTTAACAAATACTTCACTGGGATAAAGGTAAAGACATCTGAGTGTCTTAAGTTAACAAATACTTCACTGGGATAAAGGTAAAGACATCTGAGTGTCTTAAGTTAACAAATACTTCACTGGGATAAAGGTAAAACATCTGAGTGTCTTCTCAAGTTAACAAATACTTCACTGGGATAAAGGTAAAACATCTGAGTGTTTTCTCAAGTTAACAAATACTTCACTGGGATAAAGGTAAAACATCTGAGTGTCTTCTCAAGTTAACAAATACTTCACTGGGATAAAGGTAAAACATCTGAGTGTCTTAAGTTAACAAATACTTCACTGGGATAAAGGTAAAGACATCTGAGTGTCTTAAGTTAACAAATACTTCACTGGGATAAAGGTAAAACATCTGAGTGTTCTCAAGTTAACAAATACTTCACTGGGATTAAGGTAAAACATCTGAGTGTTCTCAAGTTAACAAATACTTCACTGGGATAAAGGTAAAGACATCTGAGTGTTCTCAAGTTAACAAATACTTCACTGGGATAAAGGTAAAGACATCTGAGTGTCTTCTCAAGTTAACAAATACTTCACTGGGATAAAGGTAAAGACATCTGAGTGTCTTAAGTTAACAAATACTTCACTGGGATAAAGGTAAAGACATCTGCGTGTCTTAAGTTAACAAATACTTCACTGGGATAAAGGTAAAGACATCTGCGTGTCTTAAGTTAACAAATACTTCACTGGGATAAAGGTAAAGACATCTGAGTGTCTTAAGTTAACAAATACTTCACTGGGATAAAGGTAAAGACATCTGAGTGTCTTAAGTTAACAAATACTTCACTGGGATAAAGGTAAAGACATCTGCGTGTCTTCTCAAGTTAACAAATACTTCACTGGGATAAAGGTAAAGACATCTGCGTGTCTTCTCAAGTTAACAAATACTTCACTGGGATAAAGGTAAAGACATCTGAGTGTCTTAAGTTAACAAATACTTCACTGGGATAAAGGTAAAGACATCTGAGTGTCTTAAGTTAACAAATACTTCACTGGGATAAAGGTAAAGACATCTGCGTGTCTTCTCAAGTTAACAAATACTTCACTGGGATAAAGGTAAAGACATCTGCGTGTCTTAAGTTAACAAATACTTCACTGGGATAAAGGTAAAGACATCTGAGTCTTCTCAAGTTAACAAATACTTCACTGGGATAAAGGTAAAACATCTGAGTGTCTTCTCAAGTTAACAAATACTTCACTGGGATAAAGGTAAAGACATCTGAGTCTTCTCAAGTTAACAAATACTTCACTGGGATAAAGGTAAAACATCTGAGTGTTCTCAAGTTAACAAATACTTCACTGGGATAAAGGTAAAGACATCTGAGTGTCTTAAGTTAACAAATACTTCACTGGGATAAAGGTAAAGACATCTGCGTGTCTTCTCAAGTTAACAAATACTTCACTGGGATAAAGGTAAAGACATCTGCGTGTCTTAAGTTAACAAATACTTCACTGGGATAAAGGTAAAGACATCTGAGTCTTCTCAAGTTAACAAATACTTCACTGGGATAAAGGTAAAACATCTGCGTGTCTTCTCAAGTTAACAAATACTTCACTGAGATAAAGGTAAAGACATCTGAGTGTCTTCTCAAGTTAACAAATACTTCACTGAGATAAAGGTAAAGACATCTGAGTGTCTTCTCAAGTTAACAAATACTTCACTGGGATAAAGGTAAAGACATCTGAGTCTTCTCAAGTTAACAAATACTTCACTGGGATAAAGGTAAAGACATCTGCGTGTCTTAAGTTAACAAATACTTCACTGGGATAAAGGTAAAACATCTGAGTGTCTTCTCAAGTTAACAAATACTTCACTGAGATAAAGGTAAAGACATCTGAGTGTCTTCTCAAGTTAACAAATACTTCACTGAGATAAAGGTAAAGACATCTGAGTGTCTTCTCAAGTTAACAAATACTTCACTGAGATAAAGGTAAAGACATCTGAGTGTCTTCTCAAGTTAACAAATACTTCACTGGGATAAAGGTAAAGACATCTGAGTCTTCTCAAGTTAACAAATACTTCACTGGGATAAAGGTAAAGACATCTGCGTGTCTTAAGTTAACAAATACTTCACTGGGATAAAGGTAAAACATCTGAGTGTCTTCTCAAGTTAACAAATACTTCACTGGGATAAAGGTAAAGACATCTGAGTCTTCTCAAGTTAACAAATACTTCACTGGGATAAAGGTAAAACATCTGAGTGTCTTCTCAAGTTAACAAATACTTCACTGGGATAAAGGTAAAACATCTGAGTGTCTTCTCAAGTTTAACAAATACTTCACTGGGATAAAGGTAAAACATCTGAGTGTCTTCTCAAGTTAACAAATACTTCAATGGGATAAAGGTAAAGACATCTGAGTGTCTTCTCAAGTTAACAAATACTTCACTGGGATAAAGGTAAAACATCTGAGTGTCTTCTCAAGTTAACAAATACTTCACTGGGATAAAGGTAAAACATCTGAGTGTCTCTCAAGTTAACAAACATTTGTATCAATAACAATACCTTTTGCTTTCTCCTTTCATTTGGTGACACAAAAGATAAAATTGGATTCTCTAAGGGATTTGAGCCCCAAAAATGTTGTTTTGTGATTCTGACAGAACATAACATTTTTATTATCAAATGTGCTTTTCTCATGGTATTCTTTGTTGAAGAGATGCCTAGGTTGTGTATGGAGCACTACATGGCAACTAATAGTGCTGCCCTCTAGTGGTCTTGCAAAACTGCTGCCATATAGTGCTACAGACACATGCACACTTCTGAGCTCATGCCCCTGCTTTTCAACAAAAGAGAAAACAAAGAAAATTTGACAATAGAAGTAAATTAGAAAGTTGTTTAAAATGCTGCTATATCTGAATCATGTGACAAACTCTAATCATGTGACACACTCTAATCATGTGACACACTCTAACCATGTGACACACTCTAATCATGTGACACACTCTAAGAGGGATATTTATCAAGCCGTCAACTATGCTGTATTAGCCGGCAACAATATGCTCGCCTAACATTGCGGCCGTGGACCTGAATACGCTCTCCTTATTTATTAAAAAAAGCTGTCAAAAAGCCGTGCACCAAGGGCGCGATCCGATATAGATCGCAGTTTGCGGCGCAAGCGAGGGAACCCACGTCGCCCGCAGTTTCAGCTCGCAACTCGAGCCATCCAATATGCGGCGCCGTCACTTGCTAAAGTGGCGCAAGTCTCACAAACCAGCGATGTCCAGAAATCTGCGTAAGTACAGATTTTTGGAGTCGCCAGTGACTTGCGCCACGTTAGAAACTGCCGGCGCCTATAAAACCTGACTAAAGTCTAAATCACCCGCACTGTCTAACACGCCTCCTAAACATAGCCCGACACGTCTAACACGCCTCCCTAACAAAGCCCGACACGTCTAACCCTCTATCCGCTATCCCCCCCTCACTATCCTAACAATAAAAAAGCTATTAACCCCTAAACTGCCGCTCCCGTACCCCGCCGCAACCTAATAAAGTTATTAACCCCTAAACCGTCGCTCCCGTACCCCGCCGCCAGCTATATTATATCTAACCCCCTAAAGTGAGCCCCTAACACCGCCGCCATCTATATTAAAATTATTAACCCCTAATGTAAGCCCCTTACACCGCCGCCATCTCTATTAAAATGATTAACCCCTAATTTAATCTACCTACCCCGCCGCCAGCTATATTATCTATATTAACCCTAAGTATATTATAGGTATTACATTATATATATTAACTATATTAACCCTAATTATATTAGGGTTAATATAGTTAATATAGTTACTACTACTCTATCTAACACTAACACCCCTAAATAAATTTATATTAAATTAATCTAATTCATTTATAAACTAAAATATTCCTATTTAAATCTAAATACTTACCTATAAAATAAACCCTAAGATAGCTACAATATAATTAATAATTACATTGTAGCTATGTTAGGGTTAATATTTATTTTACAGGTAAATTGTTAATTATTTTAACTAGGTATAATAGCTATTAAATAGTTATTAACTATTTAATATCTACCTAGTTAAAATAATTACCCAATTACCTGTAAAATAAATCCTAACCTAAGTTATAAATACACCTACACTATCAATAAATTAAATAAACTACAAACATCTATCTAAAAATACAATTAAATTAACTAAACTAAATTACAAAAAAAAACAAACACTAAATTACAAAAAATAAAAAAAAGATTACAAGATTTTTAAGCTAATTACACCTATTCTAAGCCCCCTAATAAAATAATAAACCCCCCAAATAAAAGAAAATTCCCTGCCCTATTCTAAATTAAAAAAAATTCAAAGCTCTTTACCTTACCAGCCCTTAAAAGGGCCTTTTGTGGGGCATGCCCCAAAGAATTCAGCTCTTTTGCATACAAATACAATACCCCCCCATTACAACCCACCACCCACATACCCCTATTCTAAAACCACCCAAACCCCCCTTAAAAAAGCCTAACACTACCCCCCTGAAGATCTCCCTACCTTGTATTCACCACACCGGGCCGAACTCCTGATCCGATCCGGGCGATGTCTTCCTCCAAGCGGCAAAGAAAAATTCTTCCTCTGGCGACGTCTTCCTCCAAGCGGCAGCAAAGTCTTCATTCTTCCGGCGGCATCTTCAATCTTCTTTCTTCGCTCCGCCGCCGCGGAGCATCCATCCCGGACGACTACTGAACTACGAATGAGGTACCTTTAAATGACGTCATCCAAGATGGCGTCCGCCGAATTCCGATTGGCTGATAGGATTCTATCAGCCAATCGGAATTAAGTTAGAAAAATCTGATTGGCTGATTGAATCAGCCAATCAGATTCAAGTTCAATCCGATTGGCTGATCCAATCAGCCAATCAGATTGAGCTCGCATTCTATTGGCTGATCGGAACAGGGTTTATTTTATAGGTAAGTATTTAGATTTAAATAGGAATATTTTAGTTTATAAATGAATTAGATTAATTTAATATAAATTTAGTTAGGGGTGTTAGTGTTAGATAGAGTTAATATAGTTAATATAAATACTATAGTAACTATATTAACTATATTAACCCTAATATAATTAGGGTTAATATAGTTAATATATATAATGTAATACCTATATTAACTATAATATACTTAGGGTTAATATAGATAATATAGCTGGCGGCGGGGTAGGTAGATTAAATTAGGGGTTAATCATTTTAATAGAGATGGCGGCGGTGTAAGGGGCTTACATTAGGGGTTAATAATATTAATATAGCTGGCGGCGGTATAGGGGGATTAGATTAGGGGTTAATAATTTTTATATAGGTGGCGGCGGTGTAAGGGGTCAGATTAGGGGATAGATAAGGTAGATGACAGCGGTGTAAGGGGTTCTAATTAGGGGTTAGATAAGGTAGATGGCGGCGGTTTTAGGGGCTCACAGTAGGGGGTTAGTTTATGTAGATGGCGGCGGGGTCCGGGAGCGGCGGTTTAGGGGTTAATAACTTTATTAGGGATTTCGGGGGGGGGATCGCGGTTGACAGGTAGATAGACATTGCGCATGAGTTAGGTGTTAGGTTTATTTTAGCAGATCGCGGTTGACAGGGAGATAGACATTGCGCATGCGTTAGGTGATAGGTTTATTTTAGCAGCCAGTTTAGGGAGTTACGGGGCTCCAATAGTCAGCGTAAGGCTTCTTACGGCTGCTTTTTGTGGCGAGGTAAAAATGGAGTAAGTTTTCTCCATTTTCGCCACGTAAGTCCTTACGCTGCATATTGGATACCAAACTGCGCTGGTTTGGTATACCTGCCTATAGCCCAAAAAACTACGGGCGACGGCAGAAATATACGCGCGTAACTTCTAGGTTACGCCGTATATGTGATACCAAACCCGCGCAAATATTGGCGTCGCCGGCTTTTGCGGGCGACGATTTTTATCGGATGGACCCCCAAGTACGGGGCAATGACCAGTGGACTGTTGTTAACTAACAGTCATCGATCTCGCTGCTATTCGTTTTTTTCCCAACTTTATTTATACCCTGTCACTAATCACCGCCACTATACTAAAATGTTTAACCCCTATCCCGCCGCTCCCGGAGCCCACCACAACTTTAATAAAGTTATTAACCCCTATCCCTCCGCTCCCGGAGCCCACTGCAACTAAATAAATGAATTAACCCCTAAACCCCTGGCCTCCCACATCACTACCACTTACTAAACCTATTAACCCCTAAACCGCCAGCCCAGACATCGCTATAAACTAAATTAAGCTATTAACCCCTTAACCTAACAACCCACTAACTTTAAATAAATTATTAGCTCATCCCTATCTTATAATAAATTTAAACTTGCATTTGGAATTAAAATAAACTGTATTAAACTAGTAATTTACCTACCCTAACTATTATACTAAAATTACATTAAACTACAAATTAAATTAACTATATTATCTATTTAAAAACCTAACCCTACTCAAAGAATTAAAATCTACAGTAAAGAATTACTAAGTTACAAAAAAATAACAACTATGTTACACAAAATAAAAAATAAATTATTAAATATTTAAACTTATTACACCTAATCTAATAACCCTATCAAAATAAAAAATACCTAGCCTAAATAAACTATCAATGGCCCTTAAAATGGCCTTTTGTGGGGCATTGCCCCAAAGAAATCAGCTCTTTTACCTGTAAAATAAAATACAAACACCCCCCCAACAGTAATTTATTATAAGATAGGGATGAGTTAATATTTAATGTAAAGTTAGCACTGCGGAATCTGTTGGCGCTCTACAAATAACCGATAACAATAATAAAGTTAACGGGTTTTTATGTTTAGGGGTTAATAGCTTAATTTGTTTATGATGATGTGGGGGGCTGGGGGTTTAGGGGTTAATAGGTTTAGTAAGTGGTAGTGATGTGGGAGGCCAGGGGTTTAGGGGTTCATACTTTTATTTAGTTGCAAAGGGGTCCGGGAGTGGCGAGATAGGGGTTAATAACTTTATTAGAGTTGTGGTGGGCTCCGGGAGCTGAAGAATAGGGGTTAATATATTTATTTAGTTGCGGCGGAGTCGGGGAACGGCAGAATAAGGGTTATTACATGTATTTAGTTGCTGTGGTGTCGGGGAGCGGCGGGATAGGGGTTAATAACATTATGTAGGTGGTGGCGGGGTCCGGAAGCAGCGGAATAGGGGTTAATAACATTATGTAGGTGGCGGCGGGGTCCGGAAGCAGCGGAATAAGGGTTAATAACATTATGTAGGTGGCGGCGAGGGCTGGACGGCAGATTAGAAGTGTTTAGACTACTCTGGGCTTATGTTAGGGTGTTAGGTGTAAACGTTTTTACTTTTATTCTAGCATAGAAATCAATGGGATATCTGGCAACATCGAACATGAGCTTTCACTGCTTTCAGACGCCCATTGATTCCTATGGCATCTGTGGCCTCCAGGGTGGCGGATTGAAAATCAGGTATGCTGGGCCGGAATAGTGGCGAACATACCTGTAAGAAGTTTTATAATTGGCAAAAGTTGTCAGATAGTGCCGAATTTGTATTCGGAACATCTGTAATGATGTAAACATCGATCTGTGTCAGACTGAAACCGGCGGATCGTATGTTACGTCACAAATTTCAACTATTGCCAGTCTGTAGGCTTAGATAAATATGTTGAATCAGGCTCACCACAATTACGCTGCGGAATTCCAGCGTATTTGCCGTTGACGGCTTGATAAATAGGCCTCTAAATGCAAATCTATTGTATACCAGTTAATAATATTTATATTTAAACAGGCATTGGAATGATACATTTTACACTTATAAATATACTTCATCCAGCAGTATCTGTACCAAAGTATAATATATTCCTCAGAAACCAAAAGTAAACTAAACCTTTCTGTAATTACATGATCTTAATACTCCCTTATGAACAGTAAGATCTGATTTGTATAATAGGAGAGAGATACTAGATAACTATCATTAGAATCACATGTGTTACTGACTCGTGTGCTGTAGTTGATATATTCAGCCAGTCTCTACTGACTCGTGCTGCAGTAGATATATTCAGCCAGTCACTACTGACTCGTGTGCTGCAGTAGATATATTCATCAAATGAAATAGGAATGGATACAGCACCCACCACTCACTAGTGCACGGAGAGGGCTGACCAAGCCCAGACGATTCAAGCAAAAGAAGGTAGTCTACAGCAGTGAACAAAGTGACTTTTTATTTTTTAAACACAGGTCAAATACAGCAACGTTTCGGGCTAACAATAAGCCCTTTCTCAAGCCTGACATAAATTAAATAAACCATCATTTAAATAGCCATAATGGCGCCAAACAATTGTGAAGAAATTGCACATATATCGCCCTCCTGTGGTGGACTTGAATATTGCATGTCAAAATACATTTTCTTGCAGTTACAAAAATACAAATGTGTTGCAGACACAACAGTAGATATATTCAGCCAGTCACTACTGACTCATGCTGCAGTAGATATATTCAGACAGTCACTACTGACTCGTGCTGCAGTAGATATATTCAGCCAGTCACTACTGACTCGTGTGCTGCAGTAGATATATTCAGCCAGTCACTACTGACTCGTGCTGCAGTAGATATATTCAGACAGTCACTACTGACTCGTGCTGCAGTAGATATATTCAGCCAGTCACTACTGACTCGTGTGCTGCAGTAGATATATTCAGACAGTCACTACTGACTCGTGCTGCAGTAGATATATTCAGACAGTCACTACTGACTCGTGTGCTGCAGTAGATATATTCAGCCAGTCACTACTGACTCGTGCTGCAGTAGATATATTCAGACAGTCACTACTGACTCGTGTGCTGCAGTAGATATATTCAGCCAGTCACTACTGACTCATGCTGCAGTAGATATATTCAGCCAGTCAATTCTGACTTGTGTGCTGCAGTAGATATATTCAGCCAGTCACTACTGACTCATGCTGCAGTAGATATATTCAGCCAGTCAATTCTGACTCGTGTGCTGCAGTAGATACATTCAGCCAGTCACTACTGACTCATGTGCTGCAGTAGATATATTCAGCCAGTCCCTACTGACTCGTGCCGCAGTAGATATATTCAGACAGTCACTACTGACTCGTCTGCAGTAGCTGATATTCAGCCAGTCACTACTGACTCATGCTGCAGTAGATATATTCAGCCAGTTAATTCTGACTCGTGTGCTGCAGTAGATATATTCAGCCAGTCACTACTGACTTGTGTGCTGCAGTAGATATATTCAGACAGTCACTACTGACTCATGTGCTGCAGTAGATATATTCAGACAGTCACTACTGACTCGTGTGCTGAAGTAGATATATTCAGACAGTCACTACTGAACCGTGTGCTGCAGTAGATATATTCAGCCAGTCACTACTGACTCGTGTGCTGCAGTAGATATATTCAACCACTCACTACTGACTCGTGTGCTGCAGTAGATATATTCAGCCAGTCACTATTGACTTGTGTGCTGCAGTAGATCTATTCAGCCAGTCACTACTGACTTGTGTGCTGCAGTAGATATATTCAGCCAGTCACTACTGACTCGTGTGCTGCAGTAGATATATTCAGCCAGTCACTACTGACTTGTGTGCTGCAGTAAATATATTCAGCCAGTCTCTACTGACTTGTGTGCTGCAGTAGATATATTCAGCCAGTCACTACTGACTTGTGTGCTGCAGTAGATATATTCAGCCAGTCACTACTGACTCGTGTGCTGCAGTAGATATATTCAGCCAGTCACTACTGACTTGTGTGCTGCAGTAGATATATTCAGCCAGTCACTACTGACTCGTGTGCTGCAGTAGATATATTCAGCCAGTCACTACTGACTTGTGTGCTGCAGTAGATATATTCAGCCACTCACTACTGACTTGTGTGCTGCAGTAGATATATTCAGCCAGTCACTACTGACTTGTGTGCCGCAGTAGATTTATTCAGCCAGTCACTACTGACTCGTTTGATGCAGTAGATATATTCAGACAGTCACTACTGACTCGTGTGCTGCAGTAGATATATTCAGACAGTCACTACTGACTTGTGTGCTGAAGTAGATATATTCAGCCAGTCACTACTGACCCGTGTACTGCAGTAGATATATTCAACCAGTCACTACTGACTCGTGTGCTGCAGTAGATATATTCAACCACTCACTACTGACTCGTGTGCTGCAGTAGATATATTCAGCCAGTCACTATTGACTTGTGTGCTGCAGTAGATATATTCAGACAGTCACTACTGACTCGTGTGCTGAAGTAGATATATTCAGACAGTCACTACTGAACCGTGTGCTGAAGTAGATATATTCAGACAGTCACTACTGAACCGTGTGCTGCAGTAGATATATTCAGCCAGTCACTACTGACTCGTGTGCTGCAGTAGATATATTCAACCACTCACTACTGACTTGTGTGCTGCAGTAGATATATTCAGCCAGTCACTATTGACTTGTGTGCTGCAGTAGATCTATTCAGCCAGTCACTACTGACTTGTGTGCTGCAGTAGATATATTCAGCCAGTCACTACTGACTCGTGTGCTGCAGTAGATATATTCAGCCAGTCACTACTGACTTGTGTGCTGCAGTAAATATATTCAGCCAGTCACTACTGACTTGTGTGCTGCAGTAGATATATTCAGCCAGTCACTACTGACTTGTGTGCTGCAGTAGATATATTCAGCCAGTCACTACTGACTCGTGTGCTGCAGTAGATATATTCAGCCAGTCACTACTGACTTGTGTGCTGCAGTAGATATATTCAGCCAGTCACTACTGACTCGTGTGCTGCAGTAGATATATTCAGCCAGTCACTACTGACTTGTGTGCTGCAGTAGATATATTCAGCCACTCACTACTGACTTGTGTGCTGCAGTAGATATATTCAGCCAGTCACTACTGACTTGTGTGCCGCAGTAGATTTATTCAGCCAGTCACTACTGACTCGTTTGATGCAGTAGATATATTCAGACAGTCACTACTGACTCGTGTGCTGCAGTAGATATATTCAGACAGTCACTACTGACTCGTGTGCTGAAGTAGATATATTCAGCCAGTCACTACTGACCCGTGTACTGCAGTAGATATATTCAACCAGTCACTACTGACTCGTGTGCTGCAGTAGATATATTCAACCACTCACTACTGACTCATGTGCTGCAGTATATATTTTCAACCACTCACTACTGACTCGTGTGCTGCAGTAGATATATTCAGCCAGTCACTATTGACTTGTGTGCTGCAGTAGATCTATTCAGCCAGTCACTATTGACTTGTGTGCTGCAGTAGATATATTCAGACAGTCACTACTGACTCATGTGCTGCAGTAGATATATTCAGACAGTCACTACTGACTCGTGTGCTGAAGTAGATATATTCAGACAGTCACTACTGAACCGTGTGCTGCAGTAGATATATTCAGCCAGTCACTACTGACTCGTGTGCTGCAGTAGATATATTCAACCACTCACTACTGACTCGTGTGCTGCAGTAGATATATTCAGCCAGTCACTATTGACTTGTGTGCTGCAGTAGATCTATTCAGCCAGTCACTACTGACTTGTGTGCTGCAGTAGATATATTCAGCCAGTCACTACTGACTCGTGTGCTGAGGTAGATATATTCAGCCAGTCACTACTGACTTGTGTGCTGCAGTAAATATATTCAGCCAGTCTCTACTGACTTGTGTGCTGCAGTAGATATATTCAGCCAGTCACTACTGACTTGTGTGCTGCAGTAGATATATTCAGCCAGTCACTACTGACTCGTGTGCTGCAGTAGATATATTCAGCCAGTCACTACTGACTTGTGTGCTGCAGTAGATATATTCAGCCAGTCACTACTGACTCGTGGGCTGCAGTAGATATATTCAGCCACTCACTACTGACTTGTGTGCTGCAGTAGATATATTCAGCCAGTCACTACTGACTTGTGTGCCGCAGTAGATATATTCAGCCAGTCACTACTGACCCGTGTACTGCAGTAGATATATTCAACCAGTCACTACTGACTCGTGTGCTGCAGTAAATATATTCAGCCAGTCACTACTGACCCGTGTACTGCAGTAGATATATTCAACCAGTCACTACTGACTCGTGTGCTGCAGTAAATATATTCAACCACTCACTACTGACTCATGTGCTGCAGTATATATTTTCAACCACTCACTACTGACTCGTGTGCTGCAGTAGATATATTCAGCCAGTCACTATTGACTTGTGTGCTGCAGTAGATCTATTCAGCCAGTCACTATTGACTTGTGTGCTGCAGTAGATATATTCAGACAGTCACTACTGACTCATGTGCTGCAGTAGATATATTCAGACAGTCACTACTGACTCGTGTGCTGAAGTAGATATATTCAGACAGTCACTACTGGACCGTGTGCTGCAGTAGATATATTCAGCCAGTCACTACTGACTCGTGTGCTGCAGTAGATATATTCAACCACTCACTACTGACTCGTGTGCTGCAGTAGATATATTCAGCCAGTCACTATTGACTTGTGTGCTGCAGTAGATCTATTCAGCCAGTCACTACTGACTTGTGTGCTGCAGTAGATATATTCAGCCAGTCACTACTGACTCGTGTGCTGAGGTAGATATATTCAGCCAGTCACTACTGACTTGTCTGCTGCAGTAAATATATTCAGCCAGTCTCTACTGACTTGTGTGCTGCAGTAGATATATTCAGCCAGTCACTACTGACTTGTGTGCTGCAGTAGATATATTCAGCCAGTCACTACTGACTTGTGTGCTGCAGTAGATATATTCAGCCAGTCACTACTGACTTGTGTGCTGCAGTAGATATATTCAGCCAGTCACTACTGACTCGTGTGCTGCAGTAGATATATTCAGCCACTCACTACTGACTTGTGTGCTGCAGTAGATATATTCAGCCAGTCACTACTGACTTGTGTGCCGCAGTAGATATATTCAGCCAGTCACTACTGTCCCGTGTACTGCAGTAGATATATTCAACCAGTCACTACTGACTCGTGTGCTGCAGTAAATATATTCAACCACTCACTACTGACTCATGTGCTGCAGTATATATTTTCAACCACTCACTACTGACTCGTGTGCTGCAGTAGATATATTCAGCCAGTCACTATTGACTTGTGTGCTGCAGTAGATCTATTCAGCCAGTCACTATTGACTTGTGTGCTGCAGTAGATATATTCAGACAGTCACTACTGACTCATGTGCTGCAGTAGATATATTCAGACAGTCACTACTGACTCGTGTGCTGAAGTAGATATATTCAGACAGTCACTACTGAACCGTGTGCTGCAGTAGATATATTCAGCCAGTCACTACTGACTCGTGTGCTGCAGTAGATATATTCAACCACTCACTACTGACTCGTGTGCTGCAGTAGATATATTCAGCCAGTCACTATTGACTTGTGTGCTGCAGTAGATCTATTCAGCCAGTCACTACTGACTTGTGTGCTGCAGTAGATATATTCAGCCAGTCACTACTGACTCGTGTGCTGAGGTAGATATATTCAGCCAGTCACTACTGACTTGTGTGCTGCAGTAAATATATTCAGCCAGTCTCTACTGACTTGTGTGCTGCAGTAGATATATTCAGCCAGTCACTACTGACTTGTGTGCTGCAGTAGATATATTCAGCCAGTCACTACTGACTCGTGTGCTGCAGTAGATATATTCAGCCAGTCACTACTGACTTGTGTGCTGCAGTAGATATATTCAGCCACTCACTACTGACTTGTGTGCTGCAGTAGATATATTCAGCCAGTCACTACTGACTTGTGTGCCGCAGTAGATTTATTCAGCCAGTCACTACTGACTCGTGTGCTGCAGTAGATATATTCAGACAGTCACTACTGACTCGTGTGCTGAAGTAGATATATTCAGCCAATCACTACTGACCCGTGTACTGCATTAGATATATTCAACCAGTCACTACTGACTCGTGTGCTGCAGTAGATATATTCAACCACTCACTACTGACTCATGTGCTGCAGTAGATATATTCAACCACTCACTACTGACTCGTGTGCTGCAGCAGATATATTCAGCCAGTCACTATTGACTTGTGTGCTGCAGTAGATATATTCAGCCATTTACTACTGACTTGTGTGCTGCAGTAGATATATTCAGCCACTCACTACTGACTTGTGTGCTGCAGTAGATATATTCTGCCACTCACTACTGACTTGTGTGCTGCAGTAGATATATTCATCCACTCACTACTGTCTTGTGTGCTGCAGTAGATATATTCAGCCAGTCACTACTGACTTGTGTGCTGCAGTAGATATATTCAGCCAGTCACTACTGACGTGTGTGCTGCAGTAGATATATTCAGACAGTCACTACTGTCTAGTGTGATGCAGTAGATATATTCAGCCAGTCACTACTGACTCATATGCTGCAGTAGATATATTCAGCCAATCACTACTGACTCGTGTGCTGCAGTAGATATATTCAGCCAGTCACTACTGACTCGTTTGCTGTAGTTGATATATTCAGTCAGTCACTACTGACTCGTGTGCTGTAGTTGATATATTCAGCCAGTCACTACTGACTTGTTTGATGCAGTAGATATATTCAGCCAGTCACTACTGATTTGTTTGATGCAGTAGATATATTCAGCCAGTCACTACTGACTCGTTTGATGCAGTAGATATATTCAGCCAGTCACTACTGACTCGTGTGCTGCAGTAGATATATTCAGCCAGTCACTACTGACTCGTGTGCTGTAGTTGATATATTCAGCCAGTCACTACTGACTCGTGCTGCAGTTGATATATTCAGCCAGTCACTACTGACTCATGTGCTGCAGTAGATATATTCAGCCAGTCACTACTGACTTGTTTGATGCAGTAGATATATTCAGCCAGTCACTACTGACTTGTTTGATGCAGTAGATATATTCAGCCAGTCACTACTGACTCGTTTGATGCAGTAGATATATTCAGCCAGTCACTACTGACTCGTTTGATGCAGTAGATATATTCATCCACTCACTACTGACTCGTGTGCTGCAGTAGATGTATTCAGCCAGTCACTACTGACTTGTGTGCTGCAGTAAATATATTCAGCCAGTCACTACTGACTCGTGTGCTGCAGAAGATACATTCAGCCAGTCCCTACTGACTCGTGTGCTGCAGTAGATATATTCAGCCAGTCACTACTGACTCGTGTGCTGCAGTAGATATATTCAGCCAGTCACTATTGACTCGTGTGCTGCAGTAGATATATTCAGCCAGTCACTACTGACTAGTATGCTGCAGTAGATATATTCAGCCAGTCACTACTGACTCGTGTGCTGCAGTAGATATATTCAGCCAGTCACTACTGACTTGTGTGCTGCAGTTGATATGTTCAGCCAGTCACTACTGACTCGTGTGCTGCAGTTGATATATTCAGCCAGTCACTACTGACTCGTGCTGCAGTAGATATATTCAGCCAGTCACTACTGACTCGTGTGCTGCAGTAGATATATTCAGCCAGTCACTACTGACTCGTTTGATGCAGTAGATATATTCAGCCAGTCACTACTGACTCTTTTGATGCAGTAGATATATTCAGCCAGTCACTACTGACTCGTTTGATGCAGTAGATATATTCACCCAGTCACTACTGACTCGTTTGATGCAGTAGATATATTCAGCCACTCACTACTGACTCGTGTGCTGCAGTAGATGTATTCAGCCAGTCACTACTGACTTGTGTGCTGCAGTAAATATATTCAGCCAGTCACTACTGACTTGTGTGCTGCAGAAGATACATTCAGCCAGTCCCTACTGACTCGTGTGCTGCAAAAGATACATTCAGCCAGTCCCTACTGACTCGTGCTGCAGTAGATATATTCAGCCAGTCACTACTGACTTGTGTGCTGCAGCAGATATATTCAGCCAGTCACTATTGACTCGTGTGCTGCAGTAGATATATTCAGCCATTCACTACTGACTCGAGTGCTGCAGTAGATATATTCAGCCAGTCACTACTGACTCGTGTGATGCAGTAGATATATTCAGCCAGTCACTACTGAGTCGAGTGCTGCAGTAGATATATTCAGCCAGTCACTACTGACTCCTGTGCTGCAGTAGATATATTCAGCCAGTCACTACTGACTCGTTTGATGCAGTAGATATATTCAGCCAGTCACTACTGACTCGTTTGATGCAGTAGATATATTCAGCCAGTCACTACTGACTCGTTTGATGCAGTAGACATATTCAGCCAGTCACTACTGACTCGTGTGATGCAGTAGATATATTCAGCCAGTCACTACTGACTCGTTGTGGTGCAGTAGATCTATTCAGCCACTCACTACTGACTCGTGTGCTGCAGTAGATATATTCTGCCAGTCATCTTCTATCACATTGTTTGATTTACAATTTAGTGAGCGCTGTGGTTCTCACCTATAGATACAAGTCAGTATCTAAAAATCTAAATGGTTCTCAGTATCATTCAAAATATGTCATGTCTGAGTTTTTTAAATCTATGTTTTTAGACAGCTTTAGTGCAGGCTATATATAGTGATAGGAATCTGTTATTACACAGCTTTAGTGCAGGGCTATATATAGGGGTATAAATCTGTTATTGCACAGCTTTAGTGCAGGCTATATATATAGTGGTATAAATCTATGTTATTGCACAGCTTTAGTGCAGGGCTATATATAGTGATATAAATCTGTTATTACACTGCTTTAGTGCAAGGCTATATATAGAGGTCTAAATTTATGTTATTACACAGCTTTAGTGCAGGGCTATTTATAGAGGTATAAATCTGTTAATACACAGCTTTCTTGCAGGGCTATATATATATATAGTGGTATAAATCTGTTATTATACAGGTTTAGTGCAGGGCTATATATATAGTGGTATAAATCTGTTATTACACAGCTTTAGTGCAGGGCTATATATATAGTGGTATAAATCTGTTATTACACAGCTTTAGTGCACGGCTATGTATATTGGTATAAATCTATATTATTACACAGCTATATATAGTGGTATAAATCTGTTATTACACAGATTTAGGGTAAGCTATATATAGTGGTATAAATCTATGTTATTGTACAGTTTTAGTGCAGGCTATATATAGTGGTATAAATCTGTTATTACACAGATTTAGAGCAGGGTTATATATATATATATATATATATATATATATATATATATATATATATATATATATATATATATATATATATAGTGGTATAAATCTGTTATTACACAGCTTTAGTGCAGGGCTTTATATAGTGGTATAAATCTATGTTATTACACAGCTTTAGTGCAGGGCTTTATATAGTGGTATAAATCTATGTTATTACACAGCTTTAGTGCAGAGTTTTATATATAGTGGTATAAATCTATGTTATTACACAGATTTAGTGCAGGGCTATATATAGTGGTATAAATCTATATTATTACACAGCTTTAGTGCAGGGTTATATATAGTGGTATATATCTATGTTATTACACAGCTTTAGTGCAGGGCTATATATAGTGGTATAAATCTATATTATTACACAGCTTTAGTGCAGGCCTATATATAGTGGTATAAATCTATATTATTACACAGCTTTAGTGCAGGGCTATATATAGTGGTATAAATCTATGTTATTACACAGCTTTAGTGCAGAGTTTTATATATAGTGGTATAAATCTATGTTATTACAGATTTAGTGCAGGGCTATATATAGTGGTATAAATCTATGTTATTACACAGCTTTAGCACAGGGTTATTTATAGTGGTATACATCTGTTATTACACAGCTTTAGTGCAGGGCTATATATAGTGGTATGAATCTGTTATTACACAGCTTTAGTGCAGGGTTATATATAGTGGTATAAATCTGTTATTACACAGCTTTAGTGCAGGGCTATATATAGTGGTATAAATCTGTTATTACACAGCTGTAGTGCAGCGTTATATATAGTGGTATAAATCTGTTATTACACAGCTTTAGTGCAGGGCTATATATAGTGGTATAAATCTGTTATTACACAGCTGTAGTGCAGGGTTATATATAGTAGTATAAATATGTTATTACACAGCTTTAGTGCAGGGTTATATATAGTAGTATAAATCTGTTATTACACAGCTGTAGTGCAGGGTTATATATAGTAGTATAAATATGTTATTACACAGCTGTAGTGCAGGGTTATATATAGTAGTATAAATATGTTATTACACAGCTTTAGTGCAGGGCTATATATAGGGGTATAAATCTGTTATTACACTGCTTTAGTGCAAGGCTATATATAGAGGTCTAAATTTATGTTATTACACAGCTTTAGTGCAGGGCTATTTATAGAGGTACAAATCTGTTAATACACAGCTTTCTTGCAGGGCTATATATATATATAGTGGTATAAATCTGTTATTATACAGGTTTAGTGCAGGGCTATATATATAGTGGTATAAATCTGTTATTACACAGCTTTAGTGCAGGGCTATATATATAGTGGTATAAATCTGTTATTACACAGCTTTAGTGCACGGCTATGTATATTGGTATAAATCTATATTATTACACAGCTATATATAGTGGTATAAATCTGTTATTACACAGATTTAGGGTAAGCTATATATAGTGGTATAAATCTATGTTATTGTACAGTTTTAGTGCAGGCTATATATAGTGGTATAAATCTGTTATTACACAGATTTAGAGCAGGGTTATATATATATATATATATATATATATATATATATATATAGTGGTATAAATCTGTTATTACACAGCTTTAGTGCAGGGCTTTATATAGTGGTATAAATCTATGTTATTACACAGCTTTAGTGCAGGGCTTTATATAGTGGTATAAATCTATGTTATTACACAGCTTTAGTGCAGAGTTTTATATATAGTGGTATAAATCTATGTTATTACACAGATTTAGTGCAGGGCTATATATAGTGGTATAAATCTATATTATTACACAGCTTTAGTGCAGGGTTATATATAGTGGTATATATCTATGTTATTACACAGCTTTAGTGCAGGGCTATATATAGTGGTATAAATCTATATTATTACACAGCTTTAGTGCAGGCCTATATATAGTGGTATAAATCTATATTATTACACAGCTTTAGTGCAGGGCTATATATAGTGGTATAAATCTATGTTATTACACAGCTTTAGTGCAGAGTTTTTTATATAGTGGTATAAATCTATGTTATTACAGATTTAGTGCAGGGCTATATATAGTGGTATAAATATATGTTATTACACAGCTTTAGCACAGGGTTATTTATAGTGGTATACATCTGTTATTACACAGCTTTAGTGCAGGGCTATATATAGTGGTATGAATCTGTTATTACACAGCTTTAGTGCAGGGTTATATATAGTGGTATAAATCTGTTATTACACAGCTTTAGTGCAGGGCTATATATAGTGGTATAAATCTGTTATTACACAGCTGTAGTGCAGCGTTATATATAGTGGTATAAATCTGTTATTACACAGCTTTAGTGCAGGGCTATATATAGTGGTATAAATCTGTTATTACACAGCTGTAGTGCAGGGTTATATATAGTAGTATAAATATGTTATTACACAGCTTTAGTGCAGGGTTATATATAGTAGTATAAATATGTTATTACACAGCTTTAGTGCAGGGTTATATATAGTAGTATAAATATGTTATTACACAGCTTTAGTGCAGGGCTATATATAGTGGTATAAATCTAATTACACAGCTTTAGTGCAGGGTTATATATAGTGGTATAAATTTATGTTATTACGCAGCTTTAGAGCAGGGCTATATATAGTGGTATAAATTTATGTTATTACACAGCTTTAGTTAGGGCTATATATATAGTGGTAGAAATCTATGTTATTACACAGCTTTAGTGCAGGGCTATATATAGTGGTATAAATCTATGATATTACACAGCTTTAGTGCAGGGCTATATATATATAGTGGTATAAATCTATGTTATTACACAGCTTTAGTGCAGGGCTATATATAGTGATATAAATCTATGTTATTAAACCGCTTAGTGCAGGGCTATATATAGTGGTATAAATCTATGTTATCACACAGCTTTAGTGCAGGGCTATATATTGTGGTATAAATCTATATTATTACACAGCTTTAGTGCAGGCCTATATATAGTGGTATAAATCTATATTATTACACAGCTTTAGTGCAGGGCTATATGTAGTGGTATAAATCTATATTATTACACAGCTTTAGTGCAGGGCTATATATAGTGGTATAAATCTATGTTATTACACAGCTTTAGTGCAGGGCTATATATAGTGGTATAAATCTATATTATTACACAGCTTTAGTGCAGGGCAATATATAGTGGTATAAATCTATATTATTACACAGCTTTAGTGCAGGGCTATATAAAGTGGTATAATTTTATGTTATTACACAGCTTTAGTGCAGGGCTATATATAGTGGTAGAAATCGATGTTATTACACAGCTTTAGTGCAGGGCTATATATAGTGGTATAAATCTATGTTATTACACAGCTTTAGTGCAGGGCTATATATAGTGGTATAAATCTATGTTATTACACAGCGTTAGTGCAGGGCTATATATAGTGGTATAAATCTATGTTATTACACAGCTTTAGTGCAGGGCTATATATTGACGGTATAAATCTATATTATTACACAGCTTTAGTGCAGGGCTATATATAGTGGTATAAATCTGTTATTACACAGCTTTAGTGCAGGGCTATATATAGTGGTATAAATCTATGTTATTACACAGCTTTAGTGCAGTGCTAGATATATAGTGGTATAAATCTATGTTATTACAACTTTAGTGCAGGGCTATATATAGTGGTATAAATCTATGTTATTACACAGCTTTAGTGCAGGGTATATATAGTGGTATAAATCTATGTTATTACACAGCTTTAGTGCAGGGCTATATATAGTGGTATAAATATATGTTATTACACAGCTTTAGTGAGGGCTATATATAGTGGTATAAATCTATGTTATTACACAGCTTTAGTGCAGGCTATATATAGTGGTATAAATCTATGTTATTACACAGCTTTAGTGCAGGGCTATATATAGTGGTATAAATATATGTTATTACACAGCTTTAGTGCAGGGCTATATATATAGTGGTATAAATCTATGTTATTACACAGCTTTAGTGCAGGGCTATATATATAGTGGTATAAATATATGTTATTACACAGCTTTAGTGCAGGGCTATATATATAGTGGTATAAATCTATGTTATTACAACTTTAGTGCAGGGCTATATATAGTGGTATAAATATTTTATTACACAGCTTTAGTGCAGTGCTATATATAGTGGTATAAATATTTTATTACACAGCTTTAGTGCAGGGCTATATATAGTGATATCAATATATGTTATTACACAGCTTTAGTACAGGGCTATATATAGTGGTATACATCTATATTATTACACAGCTTTAGTGCAGGGCTCTATATAGTGGTATAAATCTATGTTATTACACAGCTTTAGTGCAGGGCTATATATAGTGGTATAAATATGTTATTACACAGCTTTAGTGCAGGGCTATATATAGTGGTATAAATATGTTATTACACAGCTTTAGTGCAGGGCTATATATAGTGGTATACATCTATATTATTACACAGCTTTAGTGCAGGGCTATATATAGTTTTATAAATCTATATTATTACACAGCTTTAGTGCAGGGCTATATATAGTGGTATAAATGTATGTTATTACACAGCTTTAGTGCAGGGCTATATATAGTGGTATAAATCTATGTTATTTCACAGCTTTAGTGCAGGGCTATATATAGTGGTATAAATCTATGTTATTACACAGCTTTAGTGCAGGGCTATATATAGTGGTATAAATCTATGTTATTACACAGCTTTAGTGCAGGCTATACACAGGGAGTGCAGAATTATTAGGCAAATGAGTATTTTGACCACATCATCCTCTTTATGCATGTTGTCTTACTCCAAGCTGTATATTCTCGAAAGCCTACTACCAATTAAGCATATTAGGTGATGTGCATCTCTGTAATGAGAAGGGGTGTGGTCTAATGACATCAACACCCTATATCAGGTGTGCATAATTATTAGGCAACTTCCTTTCCTTTGGCAAAATGGGTCAAAAGAAGGACTTAAATATAAATATTTTATTACACAGCTTTAGTGCAGGCTATGTATATAGTGGTCTACATCTATGTTATTACACAGCTTTAGTGCAAGCTATATATATAGTGGTATAAATATGTTATTACACAGCTTTAGTGCTGGGCTATATATAGTGGTATAAATCTATGTTATTACACAGCTTTAGTGCAGGGCTATATATAGTGATATCAATATATGTTATTACACAGCTTTAGTGCAGGGCTATATATAATGGTATAAATCTGTTATTACACAGCTTTAGTGCAGGGCTATATATAGTGGTATAAATCTATGTTATTACACAGCTTTAGTGCAGGGCTATATATAGTGGTATAAATCTTTGTTATTACACAGCTTTAGTGCAGTGCTATATATATAGTGGTATAAATCTATGTTATTACACAGCTTTAGTGCAGTGCTAGATATATAGTGGTATAAATCTATGTTATTACACAGCTTTAGTGCAGTGCTATATATAGTGGTATAAATATGTTATTACACAGCTTTAGTGCAGGCTATATATATAGTGGTATTCATCTATGTTATTACACAGCTTTAGTGCAGGCTATATATATAGTGGTATAAATATATGTTATTACACAGCTTTAGTGCAGGGCTATATATAGTGATATCAATATATGTTATTACACAGCTTTAGTGCAGGGCTATATGTAGTGGTATAAATATGTTATTACACAGCTTTAGTGCAGGGCTATATATAGTGGTATAAACCTATATTATTACACAACTTTAGTGCAGGGCTATATATAGTGATATAAATCTATGTCTTTACACAGCTTTAGTGCAGGGCTATATATAGTGGTATAAATCTATGTTATTACACAGCTTTAGTGCAGGGCTATATATAGTGATATAAATCTATGTTATTACACAGCTTTAGTGCAAGGCTATATATAGTGGTATAAATCTATATTATTACACAGCTTTACTGCAGGGCTATATATAGTGGTATAAATCTATGTTATTACACAGCTTTACTGCAGGGCTATATATAGTGGTATAAATCTATGTTATTACACAGCTTTAGTACAGGGCTATACAGGGCCGCCATCAGGGGGTGACAGGGGTGACTCCTGTCAGGGACCCAATGGGCTAGGGGGGGCCCATGTAGCATGAACTAAAAAAAATATTATTTTTTTAATTTTTGGCAGCCACCAGTGGGTACTATAGCAGAGTAATAATAGAGCATGGGAAATGTTATTACAAGGAGTAAAGTATTAGCATTTGAGAGGATTTCTGAGTGTGCACTAAACCACTATGCACAGTGTGAGATAGACTTGGCACTTTGTTTGTACAGTGTGTGCCTGAGTCAGAGGGCAGATCACTTACATTTGCAGAGGAGGTAGGAATTACTTAGCAAATGTTTTTTATTTCTTTGTGCAATTTAGGATTGTAACTTCAGTGTGGTAGTAGTTGTATGGTGGGGCCAGGGGTCCATAAAAACACATTTTTTTAGCACCAGTGTATTTATGATTATTTGACAATGCTGTAGAAATTCTATATTTAAAACCATGTAGAAATGTTTCCTCCTCAATACACAAATGGTAGGTGCCTTTTTGGCAGATATGCATTTATATATATATATGTGTATATATATATATGTATATATGTGTATATATATATATATATATATATATATATATTACATTACAGTTTACTGCCCCTTTATGCAAGGACTTTCCAGATGCAAGGAGGCATTTTATCTAAGATTTTTACATCTACATAAGATTGCTCAGTGTTTGAAATGAGACAGGTTAACTTAAAACTGTTCAGTTTACACTACAGCGGACTTAATTTTGAAATACATACCAACAAGCCTAAATCCTGCATCTAACCAGATCTAATGATATGAGTACCACAGCTTATGGTTCCACCAAGACCATATAGAGTGACATATGCTGTCATTTTCAAAATCCATAAGTACAGCTGACAGATGGGAACATTTGTACACTATATTTGAAGTGCTGCTCTTGGTTGGGGAAAATGGGGAAATATCAAACAAACATATGTCAACCTTTTAAAGGTACTTTTCTTCATCTAGCCATCTACCCAGATCATTAATGTACAATTTTGAATTCACAGAATTATTTTTGTTTGCACATTTACAAATATGATTCTTTAAAAAGTAATCTCTTAATTTCTGCAATTTTTTTTATCATGCATGTCACACACTGTTGATTTACGGGATGCAAGGTGCATAAATGTTTCCTCCTGTGAGTGTGTCTGTGTTTATGTCTTTGTGCTTTGGTTTGTGTCTCTATGAGTGTGTATGTATTTTTTTCTGTGGGTCTCTCTGTGAGAGTGGGTGTGTATGTCTTTGTGCATTTTCTGTGGATGTCTGTGAGGGTGTGTGCATTTGTCTTTGAGATTTTTCTATGGGTGTCTCTGTGAGGGTGGGTGTGTGTTTGTCTTTGTGTATATTTTCTGGATGCCTCTGTGAGGGTGGGTGTGTATGTCTGTGTTTTTTGTGGATGTCTCTGTGAGGGTGTGTGTGTGTATGAATGTCTCTGTTTTCTGTGGATGTCTCAGTGAGGGTGTGTCTATGTATGTCTTTCTGTGTTTTATGTGGTTGTCTCTCTGTGTGTGTATGTCTTTGTGTGTTTTCTGAGGCTATCTCTGTCGGTGTTTCCTTGGGTGTATGTGCAAGTTTGAGTGTGTGTCAATTGTCTGTTCCTTTTTAGGACATTTTGACCTTACTGCTGATTAATCACATCTTTCTACAGACTTTGAGACTAATGAGACCTTTCCTGAAGTCACCAATCTACCGTTTAACCTTTAAATGATTGTTTAGGCAGTTCAGGGCCCTTCCTTTCAACCACTGCATGCTGTTGTCTTCATTTAGTTGGCATCTTCCTTTACAAAAAGATAATCAGAACTCCATATTTTGTTTTCTACAAAACTGTAGTTTACCTCATTACTTGTCAGGTCAATGTAAACAAGTGCTGAGTGTTTGTTTGGGTGTCTGTGTCTGAGTGTGTTTCTTTGCGTGTCTGCTAGAGTGTCTATATGTGAATCCTTATGTGTGAGTGTGTGTGTGTGTGTGTGTGTGTTTCAGTGTATGAGTGTGTCTGTGTGTTTGTATGTTACTACCTTTACAACATTTCCAAGTTTAAATAGACACTTAAGAATAAAGTGCATATACGTTTTAAGCACTTGGTCAAAAATTGCACATGTCAAAGGAGGGGAGGGGGGGACTGTTCAATGGTTAAGTCAGGGGCCCCAAAATTTCTAGTGGCGGCCCTGGTGCTATATATAGTGGTATAAATCTATGTTATTACACAGCTTTAGTGCAAGGCTATATTTAGTGGTATAAATCTATGTTATTACACAGCTTTAGTGCAGGCTATACACAGGGAGTGCAGAATTATTAGTCAAATGAGTATTTTGACCACATCATCCTCTTTATGCATGTTGTCTTACTCCAAGCTGTATAGGCTCGAATGCCTACTACCAATTAAGCATATTAGGTGATGTGCATCTCTGTAATGAGAAGGGGTGTGGTCTAATGACATCAACACCCTATATCAGGTGTGCATAATTATTAGGCAACTTCCTTTCCTTTGGCAAAATGGGTCAAAAGAAGGACTTGACAGGCTCAGAAAAGGGGATGCAGCACTCTTAAAATTGCAAAGCTTCTGAAGCGTGATCAGCGAACAATCAAGCGTTTCATTCAAAATAGTCAACAGGGTCGCAAGAAGCGTGTGGAAAAACCAAGGCGCAAAATAACTGCCCATGAACTGAGAAAAGTCAAGCGTGCAGCTGCCAAGATGCCACTTGCCACCAGTTTGGCCATATTTCAGAGCTGCAACATCACTGGAGTGCCCAAAAGCACAAGGTGTGCAATACTCAGAGACATGGCCAAGGTAAGAAAGGCTGAAAGACGACCACCACTGAACAAGACACACAAGCTGAAACGTCAAGACTGGGCCAAGAAATATCTCAAGACTGATTTTTCTAAGGTTTTATGGACTGATGAAATGAGAGTGAGTCTTGATGGGCCAGATGGATGGGCCCGTGGCTGGATTGGTAAAGGGCAGAGAGCTCCAGTCCGACTCAGACGCCAGCAAGGTGGAGGTGGAGTACTGGTTTGGGCTGGTATCATCAAAGATGAGCTTGTGGGGCCTTTTCGGGTTGAGGATGGAGTCAAGCTCAACTCCCAGTCCTACTGCCAGTTTCTGGAAGACACCTTCTTCAAGCAGTGGTACAGGAAGAAGTCTGCATCCTTCAAGAAAAACATGATTTTCATGCAGGACAATGCTCCATCACACGCGTCCAAGTACTCCACAGCGTGGCTGGCAAGAAAGGGTATAAAAGAAGAAAATCTAATGACATGGCCTCCTTGTTCACCTGATCTGAACCCCATTGAGAACCTGTGGTCCATCATCAAATGTGAGATTTACAAGGAGGGAAAACAGTACACCTCTCTGAACAGTGTCTGGGAGGCTGTGGTTGCTGCTGCACGCAATGTTGATGGTGAACAGATCAAAACACTGACAGAATCCATGGATGGCAGGCTTTTGAGTGTCCTTGCAAAGAAAGGTGGCTATATTGGTCACTGATTTGTTTTTGTTTTGTTTTTGAATGTCAGAAATGTATATTTGTGAATGTTGAGATGTTATATTGGTTTCACTGGTAAAAATAAATAATTGAAATGGGTATATATTTGTTTTTTGTTAAGTTGCCTAATAATTATGCACAGTAATAGTCACCTGCACACACAGATATCCCCCTAAAATAGCTATAACTAAAAACAAACTAAAAACTACTTCCAAAACTATTCAGCTTTGTTATTAATGAGTTTTTTGGGTTCATTGAGAACATGGTTGTTGTTCAATAATAAAATTAATCCTCAAAAATACAACTTGCCTAATAATTCTGCACTCCCTGTATAGTGGTGTAAATCTATGTTATTACACAGCGTAAGTGCAGGGCTATATATAGTGGTATAAATGTTATTACACAGCTTTAGTGCAAGGTTATATATAGTGGTATAAATCTATGTTATTACACAGCTTTATGCAGGCTATATATATATATATATATATATATATATATATATATATATATATATATATATATATATATATATATATATATATATAGAGGTATAAATCTATGTTATTACACAGCTTTAGTGCAGGGCTATATATAGTGGTATAAATCTATGTTATTACACAGCTTTAGTGCAGGGCTATATATAGTGGTATAAATCTATGTTATTACACAGCTTTAGTGCAGGGCTATATATAGTGGTATAAATCTATGTTATTACACAGCCTTAGTGCAGGCTATATATAGTGATATGAATCTGTTATTACACAGCTTTAGTGCAGGGCTATATATAGTGGTATAAATCTATGTTATTACACAGCTTTAGTGCATGGCTATATATATATAGTGGTATAAATATATGTTATTACACAACTTTAGTGAAGGCTATATTTATAGTGTCAGAAATCTATGTTATTACACAGCTTTAGTGCAGGGCTATATATAGTGGTATAAATCTATGTTATTACACAGCTTTAGTGCAGGCTATATATATAGTGGTATAAATCTATGTTATTACACAGCTTTAGTGCAGGCTATATATAGTGATATGAATCTGTTATTACACAGCTTTAGTGCAGGGCTATATATATAGTGGTATAAATCTATGTTATTACACAGCGTTAGTGCAGGGCTATATATTGTGATATAAATCTATGTTATTACATAGCTTTAGTGCAGGGCTATATATAGTGGTATAAATCTATGTTATTACACAGCTTTAGTGCATGGCTATATATTGTGATATAAATCTATGTTATTACATAGCTTTAGTGCAGGGCTATATATAGTGGTATAAATCTATGTTATTACACAGCTTTAGTGTAGGCTATATATAGTGGTATAAATCTATGTTATTACACAGCTTTTTGCAGGGCTATATATAGTGGTATAAATCTATGTTATTACACAGCTTTAGTGCAGGGCTATATATATATAGTGGTATAAATCTATGTTATTACACAGCGTTAGTGCAGGGCTATATATAGTGGTATAAATCTATGTTATTACACAGCTTTTTGCAGGGCTATATATAGTGGTATAAATCTATGTTATTACACAGCTTTAGTGCAGGGCTATATATATATAGTGGTATAAATCTATGTTATTACACAGCTTTAGTGCAGGGCTATATATATATAGTGGTATAAATCTATGTTATTACACAGAGTTAGTGCAGGGCTATATATATAGTGGTATAAATCTATGTTATTACACAGCTTTAGTGCAGGGCTATATATATATAGTGGTATAAATCTATGTTATTACACAGCTTTAGTGCAGGGCTATATATATATAGTGGTATAAATCTATGTTATTACACAGCGTTAGTGCACGGCTATATATAGTGGTATAAATCTATGTTATTACACAGCTTTAGTGCAGGGCTATATATATATAGTGGTATAAATCTATGTTATTACACAGCGTTAGTGCACGGCTATATATAGTGGTATAAATCTATGTTATTACACAGCGTTAGTGCACGGCTATATATAGTGGTATAAATCTATGTTATTACACAGCTTTAGTGCAGGGCTATATATATATAGTGGTATAAATCTATGTTATTACACAGCGTTAGTGCACGGCTATATATAGTGGTATAAATCTATGTTATGACACAGCTTTAGTGCAGGCTATGGCCTCTAGTTATCAAGGTCTGTCGCACCTGATCTGACAGTGTGGATCAGGTCCGACAGACCTCGCTGAATACGACGAGCAATACGCTCACCATATTCAGGATTGCACCTGCAGCTCACAAGAGTCAATCAACCCGATCATACTCAATTGGGTTGATTTCCGGCGATGTCTGTCCGCCTGTTCAGAGCAGGCGTACAGGTTATGGAGCAGCAGTCTTTGTGACCACTGCTTCATAACTGGTGTTTCTGGCGAGCCTGCAGGCTTGCCAAAAACACGGGGGCATCAAGCTCCATTCGGAGCTTGATACATATGCCCCAATATATATAGTGGTGTAAATCTATGTTATTACACAGCTTTAGTGCAGGCTATATATAGTGGTATAAATCTATGTTATTACACAGCTTTAGTGCAGGGCTATATATATATAGTGGTATAAATCTATGTTATTACACAGCTTTAGTGCAGGGCTATATATAGTGGTATAAATCTATGTTATTACACAGCTTTAGTGCAGGGCTATATATAGTGGTATAAATCTATGTTATTACACAGCTTTAGTGCAGGGCTATATATAGTGGTATAAATCTATGTTATTTCACAGCTTTAGTCCAGGGCTATATATAGTGGTATAAATCTATGTTATTACACAGCGTTAGTGCAGGGCTATATAAATATAGTGGTATAAATCTATGTTATTACACAGCGTTAGTGCAGGGCTATATATAGTGGTATAAATCTATGTTATTACACAGCGTTAGTGCAGGGCTATATATATATAGTGGTATAAATCTATGTTATTACACAGCTTTAGTGCAGGGCTATATATATATATATATATATATATATATATATATATATATATATATATATATAGTGGTATAAATCTGTTATTACATAGCTTTAGTGCAGGGCTATATATATATATATATATATATATATAGTGGTATAAATCTATGTTATTACACAGCTTTAGTGCAGGGCTATATATAGTGGTATAAATCTGTTATTACACAGCTTTAGTCCAGGGCTATATATAGTGGTATAAATCTATGTTATTACACAGCGTTAGTGCAGGGCTATATATAGTGGTATAAATCTATGTTATTACACAGAGTTAGTGCAGGGCTATATATATATAGTGGTATAAATCTATGTTATTACACAGCTTTAGTGCAGGGCTATATATATATATATATAGTGGTATAAATCTATGTTATTACACAGCTTTAGTGCAGGGCTATATATATAGTGGTATAAATCTATGTTATTACACAGCTTTAGTGCCGGGCTATATATAGTGGTATAAATCTATGTTATTACACAGCTTTAGTGTAGGCTATATATAGTGGTATAAATCTATGTTATTACATAGCTTTAGTGCAGGGCTATATATAGTGGTATAAATCTATGTTATTACACAGCTTTAGTGCAGGGCTATATATAGTGGTATAAATCTGTTATTACACAGCTTTAGTGCAGGGCTATATATAGTGGTATAAATCTATGTTATTACACAGCTTTAGTGCAGGCTATATATAGTGGTATAAATCTGTTATTACACAGCTTTAGCGCAGGGCTATATATATATAGTCGTATAAATCTGTTATTACACAGCTTTAGTGCAGGGCTATATATATAGTGGTATAAATTTGTTATTACACAGCTTTAGTGCAGGGCTATATATATAGTGGTATAAATCTATGTTATTACACAGCTTTAGTGCAGGGCTATATATATATATATATATATATATATATATATATATATATAGTGGTATAAATCTATGTTATTACACAGCTTTAGTGCAGGGCTATATATATATATATATATATATATATATATATATATATATATATATATATATATATATATAGAGAGAGAGAGAGAGAGAGAGAGAGAGAGAGAGAGAGAGAGAGAGTGGTATAAAACTGTTATTACATAGCTTTAGTGCAGGGCTATATATATATATATAGTGGTATAAATCTTTATTACACAGCTTTAGTGCAGGGCTATATATAGTGGTATAAATCTGTTATTACACAGCTTTAGTGCAGGGCTATATATAGTGGTATAAATCTAAGTTATTACACAGCGTTAGTGCAGGGCTATATATAGTGGTATAAATCTATGTTATTACACAGAGTTAGTGCAGGGCTATATATATATAGTGGTATAAATCTATGTTATTACACAGCTTTAGTGCAGGGCTATATATATATATATATATATATATATATATATATATATATATATATATATATATATATATAGTGGTATAAATCTATGTTATTACACAGCTTTAGTGCAGGGCTTATATATAGTGGTATAAATCTGTTATTACACAGCTTTAGTGCAGGGCTATATATAGTGGTATAAATCTATGTTATTACACAGCTTTAGTGCAGGGCTATATATAGTGGTATAAATCTATGTTATTACACAGAGTTAGTGCAGGGCTATATATATATAGTGGTATAAATCTATGTTATTACACAGCTTTAGTGCAGGGCTATATATATATATATATATATATATATATATATATATATATATATATATAGTGGTATAAATCTATGTTATTACACAGCTTTAGTGCAGGGCTATATATATATAGTGGTATAAATCTATGTTATTACACAGCTTTAGTGCAGGGCTATATATATATATATATATATATATATATAGTGGTATAAATCTATGTTATTAGAGAGAGAGAGAGTGGTATAAAACTGTTATTACATAGCTTTAGTGCAGGGCTATATATATATATATATAGTGGTATAAATCTATGTTATTACACAGCTTTAGTGCAGGGCTATATATAGTGGTATAAATCTGTTATTACACAGCTTTAGTGCAGGGCTATATATAGTGGTATAAATCTATGTTATTACACAGCGTTAGTGCAGGGCTATATATAGTGGTATAAATCTATGTTATTACACAGAGTTAGTGCAGGGCTATATATATATAGTGGTATAAATCTATGTTATTACACAGCTTTAGTGCAGGGCTATATATATATATATATATATATATATAGTGGTATAAATCTATGTTATTACACAGCTTTAGTGCAGGGCTATATATATATAGTGGTATAAATCTATGTTATTACACAGCTTTAGTGCAGGGCTATATATAGTGGTATAAATCTGTTATTACACAGCTTTAGTGTAGGCTATATATAGTGGTATAAATCTATGTTATTACACAGCTTTAGTGCAGGGCTATATATAGTGGTATAAATCTGTTATTACACAGCTTTAGTGCAGGGCTATATATAGTGGTATAAATCTGTTATTACACAGCTTTAGTGCAGGGCTATATATATATAGTTGTATAAATCTATGTTATTACACAGCTTTAGTGCAGGGCTATATATAGTGGTATAAATCTATGTTATTACACAGCTTTAGTGCAGGGATAAATATAGTGGTATAAATCTATGTTATTACACAGCTTTAGTGCAGGCTATATATAGTGGTATAAATCTGTTATTACATAGCTTTAGTGCAGGGCTATATATAGTGGTATAAATCTGTTATTACATAGCTTTAGTGCAGGGCTATATATAGTGGTATAAATCTATGTTATTACACAGCTTTAGTGCAGGGCTATATATAGTGGTATAAATCTGTTATTACATAGCTTTAGTGCAGGGCTATATATAGTGGTATAAATCTATGTTATTACACAGCTTTAGTGCAGGGCTATATATAGTGGTATAAATCTATGTTATTACACAGCTTTAGTGCAGGGCTATATATAGTGGTATAAATCTGTTATTACATAGCTTTAGTGCAGGGCTATATATAGTGGTATAAATCTATTACACAGCTTTAGTGCAAGGCTAAATTTAGTGATATAAATCTATGTTATTACACAGCTTTAATGCAAGGCTAAATTTAGTGATATAAATCTTTGTTATTACACGGCTTTAGTGCAAGGCTAAATCTAGTGATATAAATCTATGTTATTACACAGCTTTAGTGCAGGGCTATATATATAGTGGTATAAATCTATGTTATTACGCAGCTTTAGTGCAGGGCTATATATATATAGTGGTATAAATCTATGTTATTACACAGCTTTAGTGCAGGGCTATATATATAGTGGTATAAATCTATGTTATTACACAGCTTTAGTGCAGGGCTATATATAGTGGTATAAATCTATGTTATTTCACATCTTTAGTGCAGGGCTATATATACAGTGATATAAATCTATGTTATTACACAGCATTAGTGCAGGGCTATATATATAGTGATAGAAATCTATGTTATTACACAGCATTAGTGCAGGGCTATATATATACTGGTATAAATATATGTTATTACACAGCTTTTGTGCAGCGCTATATATAGTGGTATACATCTATGTTATTACACAGCTTTAGTGCAGGGCTATATATAGTGGTATAAATCTATGTTATTACACAGCTTTAGTGCAGGGCTATATATAGTGATATCAATATATGTTATTACACAGCTTTAGTGCAGGGCTATATATAGTAGTATAAATCTATGTTATTACACAGCTTTAGTGCAGGGCTATATATAGTGGTATAAATCTATGTTATTACACAGCTTTAGTGCAGGGCTATATATAGTGGTATAAATCTATGTTATTACACAGCTTTAGTGCAGGGCTATATATAGTGGTATAAATCTATATTATAACACAGCTTTAGTGCAGGGCTATATATAGTAGTATAAATATATGTTATTACACAGCTTTAGTGCAAGGCTATATATATAGTGGTATAAATCTATGTTATTACACAGCTTTAGTGCAGGGCTATATATAGTGGTATAAATCTATGTTATTACACAGCTTTAGTGCAGGGCTATATATAGTGGTATAAATCTATATTATTACACAGCTTTAGTGCAGGGCTATATATAGTGGTATAAATCTATGTTATTACACAGCGTTAGTGCAGGGCTATATATAGTGGTATAAATCTATGATATTACACAGCTTTAGTGCAGGCTATATATAGTGGTGTAAATCTATGTTATTACACAGCGTTAGTGCAGGGCTATATATAGTGCTATAAATGTTATTACACAGCTTTAGTGCAAGGTTATATATAGTGGTATAAATCTGTTATTACACAGCTTTAATGCAGGGCTATATATAGTGGTATAAATCTGTTATTACACAGCGTTAGTGCAGGGCTATATATAGTGGTATAAATCTATGTTATTACACAGCTTTATGCAGGGCTATATATATATATAGTGGTATAAATATATGTTATTACGCAGCTTTAGTGCAAGGCTATATATAGTGGTATAAATCTATGTTATTACACAACTTTAGTGAAGGCTATATTTATAGTGGCAGAAATCTGTTATTACACAGCTTTAGTGCAGGCTATATATATACTGGTATAAATATATGTTATTACACAGCTTTAGTGCAGGGCTATATATAGTGATATAAATCTATGTTATTACACAGCTTTAGTGCAGGGCTATATATAGTGATATAAATCTATGTTATTACACAGCTTTAGTGCAGGGCTATATGTAGTAGTATAAATCTATGTTATTACACAGCTTTAGTGCAGGGCTATATATAGTGGTATAAATATGTTATTACACAGCTTTAGTGCAGGGCTCTACATAGTGGTATAAATCTATGTTATTACACAGCTTTAGTGCAGGGCTATATATAGTGGTATAAATCTATGTTATTACACAGCGTTAGTGCAGGGCTATATATAGTGGTATAAATCTATGTTATTACACCGCGTTAGTGCAGGGCTATATATATATAGTGGTATAGAATCTATGTTATTACACAGCTTTAGTGCAGGGCTATATATATATAAAGTGGTATAATATCTGTTTATTACATAGCTTTAGTGCAGGGCTATATATAGTGGGTAGAAATCTATGTTATTACACAGCTTTAGTGCAGGGCTATATATAGTGTATAAATTCTGTTAATACACAGCTTTAGTGCAGGGCTATATTAGTGGTATAAATCTATGTTATTACACAGCTTTAGTGCAGGGCTGATATATATAGTGGTAGATAAATCTATGATTATTACACAGCGATAGTGCATGGGCTAATATAGTTGGTATAAATCTATGTTTATTACACAGCTTTAGTGGCAGGGCTAGTATATATAGTGGTATAAATCTATGTTATTACACAGCGTTAGGTGGCAGGGCTATATATAGTTGGTATAAATCTATGTTATTACACAGAGTTAGTGCAGGGCTATATATATATAGTGGTATAAATCTATGTTATTACACAGCTTTAGTGCAGGGCTATATATAGTGGTATAAATCTATGTTATTACACAGCTTTAGTGCAGGCTATACACAGGGAGTGCAGAATTATTAGTCAAATGAGTATTTTGACCACATCATCCTCTTTATGCATGTTGTCTTACTCCAAGCTGTATAGGCTCGAATGCCTACTACCAATTAAGCATATTAGGTGATGTGCATCTCTGTAATGAGAAGGGGTGTGGTCTAATGACATCAACACCCTATATCAGGTGTGCATAATTATTAGGCAACTTCCTTTCCTTTGGCAAAATGGGTCAAAAGAAGGACTTGACAGGCTCAGAAAAGGGGATGCAGCACTCTTAAAATTGCAAAGCTTCTGAAGCGTGATCAGCGAACAATCAAGCGTTTCATTCAAAATAGTCAACAGGGTCGCAAGAAGCGTGTGGAAAAACCAAGGCGCAAAATAACTGCCCATGAACTGAGAAAAGTCAAGCGTGCAGCTGCCAAGATGCCACTTGCCACCAGTTTGGCCATATTTCAGAGCTGCAACATCACTGGAGTGCCCAAAAGCACAAGGTGTGCAATACTCAGAGACATGGCCAAGGTAAGAAAGGCTGAAAGACGACCACCACTGAACAAGACACACAAGCTGAAACGTCAAGACTGGGCCAAGAAATATCTCAAGACTGATTTTTCTAAGGTTTTATGGACTGATGAAATGAGAGTGAGTCTTGATGGGCCAGATGGATGGGCCCGTGGCTGGATTGGTAAAGGGCAGAGAGCTCCAGTCCGACTCAGACGCCAGCAAGGTGGAGGTGGAGTACTGGTTTGGGCTGGTATCATCAAAGATGAGCTTGTGGGGCCTTTTCGGGTTGAGGATGGAGTCAAGCTCAACTCCCAGTCCTACTGCCAGTTTCTGGAAGACACCTTCTTCAAGCAGTGGTACAGGAAGAAGTCTGCATCCTTCAAGAAAAACATGATTTTCATGCAGGACAATGCTCCATCACACGCGTCCAAGTACTCCACAGCGTGGCTGGCAAGAAAGGGTATAAAAGAAGAAAATCTAATGACATGGCCTCCTTGTTCACCTGATCTGAACCCCATTGAGAACCTGTGGTCCATCATCAAATGTGAGATTTACAAGGAGGGAAAACAGTACACCTCTCTGAACAGTGTCTGGGAGGCTGTGGTTGCTGCTGCACGCAATGTTGATGGTGAACAGATCAAAACACTGACAGAATCCATGGATGGCAGGCTTTTGAGTGTCCTTGCAAAGAAAGGTGGCTATATTGGTCACTGATTTGTTTTTGTTTTGTTTTTGAATGTCAGAAATGTATATTTGTGAATGTTGAGATGTTATATTGGTTTCACTGGTAAAAATAAATAATTGAAATGGGTATATATTTGTTTTTTGTTAAGTTGCCTAATAATTATGCACAGTAATAGTCACCTGCACACACAGATATCCCCCTAAAATAGCTATAACTAAAAACAAACTAAAAACTACTTCCAAAACTATTCAGCTTTGATATTAATGAGTTTTTTGGGTTCATTGAGAACATGGTTGTTGTTCAATAATAAAATTAATCCTCAAAAATACAACTTGCCTAATAATTCTGCACTCCCTGTATAGTGGTGTAAATCTATGTTATTACACAGCGTAAGTGCAGGGCTATATATAGTGGTATAAATGTTATTACACAGCTTTAGTGCAAGGTTATATATAGTGGTATAAATCTATGTTATTACACAGCTTTATGCAGGCTATATATATATATATATATATATATATATATATATATATATATATATATATATATATATATATATATATATATATAGAGGTATAAATCTATGTTATTACACAGCTTTAGTGCAGGGCTATATATAGTGGTATAAATCTATGTTATTACACAGCTTTAGTGCAGGGCTATATATAGTGGTATAAATCTATGTTATTACACAGCTTTAGTGCAGGGCTATATATAGTGGTATAAATCTATGTTATTACACAGCCTTAGTGCAGGCTATATATAGTGATATGAATCTGTTATTACACAGCTTTAGTGCAGGGCTATATATAGTGGTATAAATCTATGTTATTACACAGCTTTAGTGCATGGCTATATATATATAGTGGTATAAATATATGTTATTACACAACTTTAGTGAAGGCTATATTTATAGTGTCAGAAATCTATGTTATTACACAGCTTTAGTGCAGGGCTATATATAGTGGTATAAATCTATGTTATTACACAGCTTTAGTGCAGGCTATATATATAGTGGTATAAATCTATGTTATTACACAGCTTTAGTGCAGGCTATATATAGTGATATGAATCTGTTATTACACAGCTTTAGTGCAGGGCTATATATATAGTGGTATAAATCTATGTTATTACACAGCGTTAGTGCAGGGCTATATATTGTGATATAAATCTATGTTATTACATAGCTTTAGTGCAGGGCTATATATAGTGGTATAAATCTATGTTATTACACAGCTTTAGTGCATGGCTATATATTGTGATATAAATCTATGTTATTACATAGCTTTAGTGCAGGGCTATATATAGTGGTATAAATCTATGTTATTACACAGCTTTAGTGTAGGCTATATATAGTGGTATAAATCTATGTTATTACACAGCTTTTTGCAGGGCTATATATAGTGGTATAAATCTATGTTATTACACAGCTTTAGTGCAGGGCTATATATATATAGTGGTATAAATCTATGTTATTACACAGCGTTAGTGCAGGGCTATATATAGTGGTATAAATCTATGTTATTACACAGCTTTTTGCAGGGCTATATATAGTGGTATAAATCTATGTTATTACACAGCTTTAGTGCAGGGCTATATATATATAGTGGTATAAATCTATGTTATTACACAGCTTTAGTGCAGGGCTATATATATATAGTGGTATAAATCTATGTTATTACACAGAGTTAGTGCAGGGCTATATATATAGTGGTATAAATCTATGTTATTACACAGCTTTAGTGCAGGGCTATATATATATAGTGGTATAAATCTATGTTATTACACAGCTTTAGTGCAGGGCTATATATATATAGTGGTATAAATCTATGTTATTACACAGCGTTAGTGCACGGCTATATATAGTGGTATAAATCTATGTTATTACACAGCTTTAGTGCAGGGCTATATATATATAGTGGTATAAATCTATGTTATTACACAGCGTTAGTGCACGGCTATATATAGTGGTATAAATCTATGTTATTACACAGCGTTAGTGCACGGCTATATATAGTGGTATAAATCTATGTTATTACACAGCTTTAGTGCAGGGCTATATATATATAGTGGTATAAATCTATGTTATTACACAGCGTTAGTGCACGGCTATATATAGTGGTATAAATCTATGTTATGACACAGCTTTAGTGCAGGCTATGGCCTCTAGTTATCAAGGTCTGTCGCACCTGATCTGACAGTGTGGATCAGGTCCGACAGACCTCGCTGAATACGACGAGCAATACGCTCACCATATTCAGGATTGCACCTGCAGCTCACAAGAGTCAATCAACCCGATCATACTCAATTGGGTTGATTTCCGGCGATGTCTGTCCGCCTGTTCAGAGCAGGCGTACAGGTTATGGAGCAGCAGTCTTTGTGACCACTGCTTCATAACTGGTGTTTCTGGCGAGCCTGCAGGCTTGCCAAAAACACGGGGGCATCAAGCTCCATTCGGAGCTTGATACATATGCCCCAATATATATAGTGGTGTAAATCTATGTTATTACACAGCTTTAGTGCAGGCTATATATAGTGGTATAAATCTATGTTATTACACAGCTTTAGTGCAGGGCTATATATATATAGTGGTATAAATCTATGTTATTACACAGCTTTAGTGCAGGGCTATATATAGTGGTATAAATCTATGTTATTACACAGCTTTAGTGCAGGGCTATATATAGTGGTATAAATCTATGTTATTACACAGCTTTAGTGCAGGGCTATATATAGTGGTATAAATCTATGTTATTTCACAGCTTTAGTCCAGGGCTATATATAGTGGTATAAATCTATGTTATTACACAGCGTTAGTGCAGGGCTATATAAATATAGTGGTATAAATCTATGTTATTACACAGCGTTAGTGCAGGGCTATATATAGTGGTATAAATCTATGTTATTACACAGCGTTAGTGCAGGGCTATATAAATATAGTGGTATAAATCTATGTTATTACACAGCTTTAGTGCAGGGCTATATATATATATATATATATATATATATATATATATATATATATATATATATAGTGGTATAAATCTGTTATTACATAGCTTTAGTGCAGGGCTATATATATATATATATATATATATATAGTGGTATAAATCTATGTTATTACACAGCTTTAGTGCAGGGCTATATATAGTGGTATAAATCTGTTATTACACAGCTTTAGTCCAGGGCTATATATAGTGGTATAAATCTATGTTATTACACAGCGTTAGTGCAGGGCTATATATAGTGGTATAAATCTATGTTATTACACAGAGTTAGTGCAGGGCTATATATATATAGTGGTATAAATCTATGTTATTACACAGCTTTAGTGCAGGGCTATATATATATATATATAGTGGTATAAATCTATGTTATTACACAGCTTTAGTGCAGGGCTATATATATAGTGGTATAAATCTATGTTATTACACAGCTTTAGTGCCGGGCTATATATAGTGGTATAAATCTATGTTATTACACAGCTTTAGTGTAGGCTATATATAGTGGTATAAATCTATGTTATTACATAGCTTTAGTGCAGGGCTATATATAGTGGTATAAATCTATGTTATTACACAGCTTTAGTGCAGGGCTATATATAGTGGTATAAATCTGTTATTACACAGCTTTAGTGCAGGGCTATATATAGTGGTATAAATCTATGTTATTACACAGCTTTAGTGCAGGCTATATATAGTGGTATAAATCTGTTATTACACAGCTTTAGCGCAGGGCTATATATATATAGTCGTATAAATCTGTTATTACACAGCTTTAGTGCAGGGCTATATATATAGTGGTATAAATTTGTTATTACACAGCTTTAGTGCAGGGCTATATATATAGTGGTATAAATCTATGTTATTACACAGCTTTAGTGCAGGGCTATATATATATATATATATATATATATATATATATATATATAGTGGTATAAATCTATGTTATTACACAGCTTTAGTGCAGGGCTATATATATATATATATATATATATATATATATATATATATATATATATATATATATATATATAGAGAGAGAGAGAGAGAGAGAGAGAGAGAGAGAGAGAGAGAGAGAGTGGTATAAAACTGTTATTACATAGCTTTAGTGCAGGGCTATATATATATATATAGTGGTATAAATCTTTATTACACAGCTTTAGTGCAGGGCTATATATAGTGGTATAAATCTGTTATTACACAGCTTTAGTGCAGGGCTATATATAGTGGTATAAATCTAAGTTATTACACAGCGTTAGTGCAGGGCTATATATAGTGGTATAAATCTATGTTATTACACAGAGTTAGTGCAGGGCTATATATATATAGTGGTATAAATCTATGTTATTACACAGCTTTAGTGCAGGGCTATATATATATATATATATATATATATATATATATATATATATATATATATATATATATATAGTGGTATAAATCTATGTTATTACACAGCTTTAGTGCAGGGCTATATATAGTGGTATAAATCTGTTATTACACAGCTTTAGTGCAGGGCTATATATAGTGGTATAAATCTATGTTATTACACAGCGTTAGTGCAGGGCTATATATAGTGGTATAAATCTATGTTATTACACAGAGTTAGTGCAGGGCTATATATATATAGTGGTATAAATCTATGTTATTACACAGCTTTAGTGCAGGGCTATATATATATATATATATATATATATATATATATATATATATATATATAGTGGTATAAATCTATGTTATTACACAGCTTTAGTGCAGGGCTATATATATATAGTGGTATAAATCTATGTTATTACACAGCTTTAGTGCAGGGCTATATATATATATATATATATATATATATATAGTGGTATAAATCTATGTTATTAGAGAGAGAGAGAGTGGTATAAAACTGTTATTACATAGCTTTAGTGCAGGGCTATATATATATATATATAGTGGTATAAATCTATGTTATTACACAGCTTTAGTGCAGGGCTATATATAGTGGTATAAATCTGTTATTACACAGCTTTAGTGCAGGGCTATATATAGTGGTATAAATCTATGTTATTACACAGCGTTAGTGCAGGGCTATATATAGTGGTATAAATCTATGTTATTACACAGAGTTAGTGCAGGGCTATATATATATAGTGGTATAAATCTATGTTATTACACAGCTTTAGTGCAGGGCTATATATATATATATATATATATATATAGTGGTATAAATCTATGATATTACACAGCTTTAGTGCAGGGCTATATATATATAGTGGTATAAATCTATGTTATTACACAGCTTTAGTGCAGGGCTATATATAGTGGTATAAATCTGTTATTACACAGCTTTAGTGTAGGCTATATATAGTGGTATAAATCTATGTTATTACACAGCTTTAGTGCAGGGCTATATATAGTGGTATAAATCTGTTATTACACAGCTTTAGTGCAGGGCTATATATAGTGGTATAAATCTGTTATTACACAGCTTTAGTGCAGGGCTATATATATATAGTTGTATAAATCTATGTTATTACACAGCTTTAGTGCAGGGCTATATATAGTGGTATAAATCTATGTTATTACACAGCTTTAGTGCAGGGATAAATATAGTGGTATAAATCTATGTTATTACACAGCTTTAGTGCAGGCTATATATAGTGGTATAAATCTGTTATTACATAGCTTTAGTGCAGGGCTATATATAGTGGTATAAATCTGTTATTACATAGCTTTAGTGCAGGGCTATATATAGTGGTATAAATCTATGTTATTACACAGCTTTAGTGCAGGGCTATATATAGTGGTATAAATCTGTTATTACATAGCTTTAGTGCAGGGCTATATATAGTGGTATAAATCTATGTTATTACACAGCTTTAGTGCAGGGCTATATATAGTGGTATAAATCTATGTTATTACACAGCTTTAGTGCAGGGCTATATATAGTGGTATAAATCTGTTATTACATAGCTTTAGTGCAGGGCTATATATAGTGGTATAAATCTATTACACAGCTTTAGTGCAAGGCTAAATTTAGTGATATAAATCTATGTTATTACACAGCTTTAATGCAAGGCTAAATTTAGTGATATAAATCTTTGTTATTACACGGCTTTAGTGCAAGGCTAAATCTAGTGATATAAATCTATGTTATTACACAGCTTTAGTGCAGGGCTATATATATAGTGGTATAAATCTATGTTATTACGCAGCTTTAGTGCAGGGCTATATATATATAGTGGTATAAATCTATGTTATTACACAGCTTTAGTGCAGGGCTATATATATAGTGGTATAAATCTATGTTATTACACAGCTTTAGTGCAGGGCTATATATAGTGGTATAAATCTATGTTATTTCACATCTTTAGTGCAGGGCTATATATACAGTGATATAAATCTATGTTATTACACAGCATTAGTGCAGGGCTATATATATAGTGATAGAAATCTATGTTATTACACAGCATTAGTGCAGGGCTATATATATACTGGTATAAATATATGTTATTACACAGCTTTTGTGCAGCGCTATATATAGTGGTATACATCTATGTTATTACACAGCTTTAGTGCAGGGCTATATATAGTGGTATAAATCTATGTTATTACACAGCTTTAGTGCAGGGCTATATATAGTGATATCAATATATGTTATTACACAGCTTTAGTGCAGGGCTATATATAGTAGTATAAATCTATGTTATTACACAGCTTTAGTGCAGGGCTATATATAGTGGTATAAATCTATGTTATTACACAGCTTTAGTGCAGGGCTATATATAGTGGTATAAATCTATGTTATTACACAGCTTTAGTGCAGGGCTATATATAGTGGTATAAATCTATATTATAACACAGCTTTAGTGCAGGGCTATATATAGTAGTATAAATATATGTTATTACACAGCTTTAGTGCAAGGCTATATATATAGTGGTATAAATCTATGTTATTACACAGCTTTAGTGCAGGGCTATATATAGTGGTATAAATCTATGTTATTACACAGCTTTAGTGCAGGGCTATATATAGTGGTATAAATCTATATTATTACACAGCTTTAGTGCAGGGCTATATATAGTGGTATAAATCTATGTTATTACACAGCGTTAGTGCAGGGCTATATATAGTGGTATAAATCTATGATATTACACAGCTTTAGTGCAGGCTATATATAGTGGTGTAAATCTATGTTATTACACAGCGTTAGTGCAGGGCTATATATAGTGCTATAAATGTTATTACACAGCTTTAGTGCAAGGTTATATATAGTGGTATAAATCTGTTATTACACAGCTTTAATGCAGGGCTATATATAGTGGTATAAATCTGTTATTACACAGCGTTAGTGCAGGGCTATATATAGTGGTATAAATCTATGTTATTACACAGCTTTATGCAGGCTATATATATATATAGTGGTATAAATATATGTTATTACGCAGCTTTAGTGCAAGGCTATATATAGTGGTATAAATCTATGTTATTACACAACTTTAGTGAAGGCTATATTTATAGTGGCAGAAATCTGTTATTACACAGCTTTAGTGCAGGCTATATATATACTGGTATAAATATATGTTATTACACAGCTTTAGTGCAGGGCTATATATAGTGATATAAATCTATGTTATTACACAGCTTTAGTGCAGGGCTATATATAGTGATATAAATCTATGTTATTACACAGCTTTAGTGCAGGGCTATATGTAGTAGTATAAATCTATGTTATTACACAGCTTTAGTGCAGGGCTATATATAGTGGTATAAATATGTTATTACACAGCTTTAGTGCAGGGCTCTACATAGTGGTATAAATCTATGTTATTACACAGCTTTAGTGCAGGGCTATATATAGTGGTATAAATCTATGTTATTACACAGCGTTAGTGCAGGGCTATATATAGTGGTATAAATCTATGTTATTACACCGCGTTAGTGCAGGGCTATATATATATAGTGGTATAAATCTATGTTATTACACAGCTTTAGTGCAGGGCTATATATATATAATGGTATAAATCTGTTATTACATAGCTTTAGTGCAGGGCTATATATAGTGGTATAAATCTATGTTATTACACAGCTTTAGTGCAGGGCTATATATAGTGGTATAAATCTGTTAATACACAGCTTTAGTGCAGGGCTATATGTAGTGGTATAAATCTATGTTATTACACAGCTTTAGTGCAGGGCTATATATATAGTGGTATAAATCTATGTTATTACACAGCGTTAGTGCAGGGCTATATATAGTGGTATAAATCTATGTTATTACACAGCTTTAGTGCAGGGCTATATATATAGTGGTATAAATCTATGTTATTACACAGCGTTAGTGCAGGGCTATATATAGTGGTATAAATCTATGTTATTACACAGCGTTAGTGCAGGGCTATATATATATAGTGGTATAAATCTATGTTATTACACAGCTTTAGTGCAGGGCTATATATATATATATATATATAGTGGTATAAATCTATGTTATTACACAGCTTTAGTGCAGGGCTATATATATAGTGGTATAAATCTATGTTATTACACAGCTTTAGTGCAGGGCTATATATAGTGGTATAAATCTATGTTATTATACAGCTTTAGTGTAGGCTATATATAGTGGTATAAATCTATGTTATTACACAGCTTTAGTGCAGGCTATATATAGTGGTATAAATCTGTTATTACATAGCTTTAGTGCAGGGCTATATATAGTGGTATAAATCCATGTTATTACACAGCTTTAGTGCAGGGCTATATATATAGTGGTATAAATCTGTTATTACATAGCTTTAGTGCAGGGCTATATATAGTGGTATAAATCTATGTTATTACACAGCTTTAGTGCAGGGCTATATATAGTGGTATAAATCTATGTTATTACACAGCTTTAGTGCAGGGCTATATATAGTGGTATAAATCTATGTTATTACACAGCTTTAGTGCAAGGCTAAATTTAGTGTTATAAATCTATGTTATTACACAGCTTTAGTGCAAGGCTAAATTTAGTGATATAAATCTATGTTATTACACAGCTTTAGTGCAGGGCTATATATAGTGGTATAAATCTATGTTATTACACAGCTTTAGTGCAGGGCTATATATATAGTGGTATAAATCTATGTTATTACACAGCTTTAGTGCATGGCTATATATAGTGGTATAAATCTGTTATTACACAGCTTTAGTGCAGGGCTATATATATAGTGGTATAAATCTATGTTATTACACAGCTTTAGTGCAGGGCTATATATATAGTGGTATAAATCTATGTTATTACACAGCTTTAGTGCAGGGCTATATATAGTGATATAAATCTATGTTATTACACAGCTTTAGTGCAGGGCTATATATATAGTGATATAAATCTATGTTATTACACAGCATTAGTGCAGGGCTATATATATAGTGGTATAAATATATGTTATTACACAGCTTTAGTGCAGCGCTATATATTGTGGTATAAATCTATGTTATTACACAGCTTTACTGCAGGGCTATATATAGTGGTATAAATCTATGTTATTTCACATCTTTAGTGCAGGGCTATATATATAGTGATATAAATCTATGTTATTACACAGCTTTAGTGCAGGGCTATATATAGTGGTATAAATCTATTATTACACAGCATTAGTGCAGGGCTATATATAGTGGTATAAATCTATGTTATTACACAGCTTTAGTGCAGGGCTATATATATAGTGATATAAATCTATGTTATTACACAGCATTAGTACCAAACAGCTCCCTTCCCTCCCCCACCCCACAATTGTCCCTGCCATGTTAAGTACTGGCAGAAAGTCTGCCAGTACTAAAATAAAAGGTGTTTAATTTTTTTTATTTTTTTTTTAGCATATTTACATATGCTGTGGTGTAGCATCCCCCCTTAGCCCCCAACCTCCCTGACCCCCCCCCAAAAAAAAACAGCTCTCTAACCCTCCCCATCTGCCTTATTGGCGGCCATCTTAGGTACTGGCAGCTGTCTGCTATTATTTCACAGTCAAAAAAGTGTTGTTGTTTTTTTTAAATGTACACTACTGTTACACCAGATATGAGTGGTGGCACTGGGCAAGTGGGCACAGTATACGCTGTGAGCCTGACACACACTCTGGCAGGCAGGCAACTGCAATTAGATTACACAGGGAAAAAAAAAAAGCAGACTGATGTTCTAGCCCTAAAAAGGGCTTTTTGGGGTGCTGTCCTTACAGCAGAGATCAGATGAGTCCTTCAGGACTGTAGTGGACACTGAATACACTAGCCTAGCTATCGATTTCCCTATTAAATCAGCAGCAGCTACACTGTCCCTCCTCTCACTAAGAATGCAGCTTCCAAATGAATCTAAAATGGATGCTGTCCAGGAGGTGGGAGGGTCTGGGAGGGAGGGTCTGCTGCTGATTGGCTGTAATGTGTATTCTGACTGTGAGGTACAGGGTCAAAGTTTACTCAATGATGACGAATAGGGGGCGGATCGAACATTGCATATGTTCGCCCGCCGAGGCAAACGCGAACATGCTATGTTCACCGGGAACTATTCGCCGATGAACAATTCGCGACATCACTAATTAAGAGTGATACTCTGAAAGACTCTGCTCCTGTGTCCTGTGAAAAATACAGATTTGTTGGATTTCCTGGTTCCTGATTTCTGCTTCAATTACTGACTACTCTTCTGGATAATCCCTTGGCACTGTGTTTCATTTTGGGACTGATTTCCTGGCAATTGATCTTGCCTAAAACTTTCTTTCCTAAGGACTGACTCAGGTACTTTTGCTTGCTTGTTTCCTGATACTACAAAGTTCCAATTGCAGTCTATGCAAATATCCTGTTTGCATAAACTGCAATTTGGAACTTTGTAATAACAAACAGGATATTTGCATAAACTGCAATTTGGAACTTTGTAATAACAAATATTCTGTTTGTTATTACAAAGTTCCAAATTGCAGTTTATGCAAATATCCTGTTTGTTATTACAAAGTTCCAAATTGCAGTTTATGCAAATATCCTGTTTGTTTCTACAAAGATCCAATTGCAGTCTATGCAAATATCCTGTTTGTTATTACAAAGTTCCAAATTGCAGTCTATGCAAATATCCTGTTTGTTTCTACAAAGTTCCAAATTGCAGTCTATGCAAATATCCTGTTTGTTTCTACAAAGTTCTAAATTGCAGTCTATGCAAATATTCTGTTTGTTTCTACAAAGTTCCAAATTGCAGTCTATGCAAATATCCTGTTTGTTTCTACAAAGTTCCCAATTGCAGTCTAGGCAAATATCCTGTTTGTTATTACAAAGTTCCAAATTGCAGTCTATGCAAATATTCTGTTTGTTTCTACAAAGTTCCAAATTGCAGTCTATGCAAATATCCTGTTTGTTTCTACAAAGTTCCAAATTGCAGTTTATGCAAATATCCTGTTTGTTATTACAAAGCACTGCTTTCCTGAGTGTTATTACACAGTTCCAGTCTACAGCATATGCAAATATCCTGCTTGTTATTACAAAGTGCTGCTTTCCTGAGTGTTATTACACAGTTCCAGTCTACAGCATATGCAAATATCCTGTTTGTTATTACAAAGCCCTGCATTCCTGCCTGTTATTACAAAGAACTGTATTCCTGCCTTATACTACAACCTATAGACTTTGTCTTATCTAATTGCATATCTCTACATTGCTTTATCCTATAAATAAAACCATCTCCTTTATTTCCTAAAACGTTGTACCTGTTTAATTATGCCTAAAAGGAAAGACTCATGCAGACAAAACACAACAGTAACCCCAAAACCTGACACCTATGCACAACAACTCCTTACTCCTGAACCTGCTCCCTTGCAGAGTATGACAGCTATATATAGTGGTATAAATCTTTGTTATTACACAGCGTTAGTGCAGGGCTATATATAGTGGTATAAATCTATGTTATTACACAGCTTTAGTGCAGGGCTATATATAGTGGTATAAATCTATATTATTACACAGCTTTAGTGAAGGGCAATATATAGTGGTATAAATCTATGTTATTACACAGCTTTAGTGCAGGGTTATATATAGTGTTATAAATCTATGTTATTACACAGCTTTAGTGAAGGGCAATATATAGTGGTATAAATCTATGTTAATACACAGCTTTAGTGCAGGGCTATATATAGTGATATAAATCTATATTATTAAACCGCTTAGTGCAAGGCTAAATATAGTGGTATAAATCTATGTTATTACACAGCTTTAGTGCAGGGCTATATATAGTGGTATAAATCTGTTATTACACCGCTTTAGTGCAGGGCTATATGTAGTGATATAAATCTATGTTATTACACAGCTTAGTGCAAGGCTAAATATAGCGGTATAAATCTATGTTATTACACAACTTTAGTGCAGGGATATATATAGTGGTATAAATCTATATTATTACACAGCTTTAGTGCAGGGCTATATATAGTGGTATAAATCTATGTTATTACACAACTTTAGTGCAGGGCTATATATAGTGGTATAAATCTATATTATTACACAGCTTTAGTGCAGGGCTTTATATAGTGGTATAAATCTATGTTATTACACAACTTTAGTGCAGGGCTATATATAGTGGTATAAATCTGTTATTACACAGCTTTAGTGCAGGCTATATATAGTGGTATAAATCTATGTTATTACACAACTTTAGTGCAGGCTATATTTATAGTGGTATAAATCTATGTTATTACACAGCTTTAGTGCAGGGCTATATATAGTGATATAAATCTATGTTATTACAAAGCTTTAGTGCAGGGCTATATATAGTGATATAAATCTATGTTATTACACAGCGTTAGTGCAAGGTTATATATAGTGGTATAAATCTCTTATTACACAGCTTTAGTGCACGGCTATATATAGTGGTATAAATCTATGTTATTACACAGCTTTAGTGCAGGGCTATATATAATTATATAAATCTATGTTATTACACAGCTTTAGTGCAGGGCTATATATATAGTGGTATAAATCTGTTATTACACAGCTTTAGTGCAGGGCTATATATATATAGTGGTATAAATCTGTTATTACACAGCTTTAGTGCAGGGCTATATATAGTGGTATAAATCTATGTTATTACACAGCTTTAGTGCAGGCTATATATAGTGGTATAAATCTATGTTATTACACAGCTTTAGTGCAGGCTATATATAGTGGTATAAATCTGTTATTACACAGCTTTAGTGCAGGGCTATATATAGTGGTATAAATCTGTTATTACACAGCTTTAGTGAAGGCTATACATAGTGTTATAAATCTATGTTATTACACAACTTTAGTTCAGGCTATATTTATAGTGGTATAAATCTATGTTATTGCACAGCTTTAGTGCAGGGCTATATATAGTGGTATAAATCTATGTTATTACACAGCTTTAGGCAAGGGTATATATATAGTGGTATAAATCTGTTATTTCACAGTTTTAGTGCAGGGCTATATATAGTGGTATAAATCTATGTTATTACAGAGCTTTAGTGCAGGCTATATATAGTGTATATAAATCTATCACCTAGATTACGAGTCTTGCGTTAGGGTTAAAAAGCAGCGTTACGAGGTCCTAACGCTGCTTTTTTCCTAACGCTGGCATTACGAGTCTTGAAATGACAGGCTCACCACTCACTTTTTTGGTCGTTAATACCGCAAATTCACTTACGTAAATTGCGTATCCTATATTTTCAATGTGACTTGCATAATGCCGGTATTACGAGTCTGCAAAAAATGAGCGGTACAGCCTCTCCTGTCAAGTCTGGTACCGCATTTAAAAGTCATTAGTTAAGAGTTTTATGGGCTAACGTCGTAGCATAACACTCTTAACTAAAGTGCTAAAAAGTACACTAACACCCATAAACTACCTATTAACCCCTAAACCGAGTGCCCCCCCCCCCCCCCACCCATCACAAAAAATTTTTTTTAACCCCTAATCTGCCGAACCGGACATCGCCGCCACTATAAAATATTTATTAACCCCTAAACCGCCGCCCTCCCGCATCGCAAACACTAGTTTCATTTTATGAACCCCTAATCTGCCGTCCCTAACATCGCCGACACCTACCTACATTTATTAATTAAGCCTAACTCTAACACCCCCCTAACTTAAATATAATTTAAATAAATCTAAATAAAATGACTACAATTCACTAAATTATTCCTATTTAAAAGTTTTAAAAACTAAATACTTACCTATAAAATAAACCCTAAGATAGCTACAATTAACTATTAGTTATATTGTAGCTATCTTACGCCTAGATTTAGAGTTTGGCGTTAGCCGTCAAAAGCAGCGTTAAGGGGTCCTAACGCTGCTTTTTACCACCCGCTGGTATTTAGAGTCAGGCAGGAAAGGGTCTACCGCTCACTTTCTTTCCGCGACTCGAGGCTTCCGCAGATCCCCTTACGTCAATTGCGTATCCTATCTTTTCAATGGGATTTGCCTAATGCTGGTATTTCGAGTCTTGGAAGAAGTGAGCAGTAGACCCTCTACCGACAAGACTCCAACCGCAAAAAAAAGTCAGTAGTTAAGAGCTTTATGTGCTAACTCCGGAAAATAAAGCTCTTAGTGTACTTTATAGCACAGTAGTTAACACCCATAAACTACCTATGAACCCCTAAACCGAGGCCCCCCCACATCGCCAACCCTATAATAATTTTTTTTAACCCCTAATCTGCCGCTCCGGACACTGCCGCAACCTTCATTATACCTATGAACCCCTAATCTGCTGCCCCTAACATTGCCGACATCTACATTATATTTATTACCCCTAATCTGCCCCTCCAATGTCTCCGCCACCTATCTACACTTATTAACCCCTAATCTGCCGACCGGACCTCGCCGCCACTATAATAAATGTATTAACCCCTAAACCGCCACACTCCCGCCTCGCAAACACTATAATAAATAGTATTAACCCCTAATCTGCCCTCCCTAACATCGCTGCCACCTACCTACAAATATTAACCCCTAATCTGCTGTCCCCAACGTCGTCGCTACTATAATAAATTTATTAACCCCTAAACCTAAGTCTAACCCTAACACCCCCCTAAGTTAAATATAATTTAAATTAATCTAAATAAATGTACTATAATTAAATAAATTATTCCTATTTAAAACTAAATACTTACCTAAAAAATAAACCCTAATATAACTACAATATAACTAATAGTTACATTGTAGCTATTTTAGGATTTATATTTATTTTACAGGTAACTTTGTATTTATTTTAACTAGGTACAATAGCTATTAAATAGTCAATAACTATTTAATAGCTACCTAGATAAAATAAATACAATTTTACCTGTAAAAAAAATCCTAACCTAAGTTACAAATACACCTAACACTACACTATCAATAAATTAATTAAATAAATTACCTACAATTAGCTAAACTAAAATACAATTAAATAAACTAATCTATAATACAAAAACAAACGAACACTAAATTACAGAAAATAAAACAATTTTACAAGAAGTTTAAACTAATTACACCTAATCTAAGCCCCCTAATAAAATAAAAAAGCCCCCCCAAATAATAAAATGCCCTACCCTATTCTAAATTACAAAGTAATCAGCTCTTTTACCAGCCCTTAAAAGGGCTTTTTGCGGGGCATTGCCCCAAAGTAATCAGCTCTTTTACCTGTAAATAAAAATACAACCCCCCCAACATTAAAACCCACCACCCACATACCCCTACTCTAACCCACCCAAACCCCCCTTAAATAAACCTAACACTAACCCCCTGAAGAGCTCCCTACCTTGAGTCGTCTTCACCCAGCCAAGCCGAATTCTTCATCCAAGCGGAGCAAGAAGAGGTCCTTCATCCGGTAGAAGTCTTCATCCAAGCGGGGCAAGAAGAGGTCCTTCATCCGGTAGAAGTCTTCATCCAAGCAGGGTCTTCTATCTTCATCCATCCGGAGCGGAGCCATCTTCCATACAGCCAACGCGGAGCCATCCTCTTCAACCGACGGACTAACGATGAATGACGGTTCCTTTAAGGGATGTCATCCAAGATGGCGTCCCTCGAATTCCGATTGGCTGATAGGATTATATCAGCCAATCGGAATTAAGGTAAGAAAAATCTGATTGGCTGATTGAATCAGCCAATCAGATTGAAGTTCAATCCAATTGGCTGATCCAATCAGCCAATCAGATTGAAGTTCAATCCAAATGGCTGATCCAATCAGCCAATCGGATTGACCTTGCATTCTATTGGCTGTTCCGATCAGCCAATAGAATGCGAGGTCAATGCGATTGGCTGATTGGATCATCCAATCGGATTGAACTTCAATCTGATTGGATGATTGCATCAGCCAATCAGATTTTTTCTACCTTAATTCCAATCGGAATTGAAGGGACGCCATCTTGGATGACGTCCCTTAAAGCAACCTTCATTCATCGGGAAGTCGTTGGATGAAGAGGATGGCTCCGCGTCGGCTCCTTTGAAGATGGCTCCGCTCCACTCCGGATGGATGAAGATTGAAGATGCCGCCTGGATGAACACTTCTACCGGATGGAGGACCTCTTCTTGCCCGCTTGGATGAAGACTTCTACCGGATGAAGGACCTCCTCTGCGCAGCTTGGATGAGGAATTCGGCTCGGCTGGGTGAAGACGACTCAAGGTAGGATGATCTTCAGGGGGTTAGCGATATCTTTTTTAAGGGGGGTTTGGGTGGGTTAGAGTAGGGGTATGTGGGTTGTAATGTGGGGGGGTATTGTATTTTTATTTTCAGGTAAAAGAACTGATTACTTTGGGGCAATGCCCCGCAAAAAGCCCTTTTAAGGGCTGGTAAAAGAGCTGATTACTTTGGTAGTTTAGAATAGGGTAGGGCATTTTTTAATTTTGCTTTTTTTTTTTTATTTTATTGGGGCGCTTAGATTAGGTGTAATTAGTTTAAACATCTTGTAATTCTTTTTATTTTTTGTAATTTAGTGTTTGTTTTTCTTTGTATTATAGAATAGTTTATTTTATTGTATTTTAAGTTAGCTAATTGTAGGTAATTTATTTAATTAATTTAATGATAGTGTAGTATTAGGTGTATTTGTAACTTAGGTTAGGATTTATTTTACAGGTAATTTTGTACTTATTTTAACTAGGTAGCTATTAAATAGTTATTAACTATTTAATAGCTATTGTACCTAGTTAAAATAAATACAAAGTTGCCTGTAAAATAAATATAAATCCTAAAATAGCTACAATGTAATTATTAATTATATTGTAGCTATCTTATGGTTTATTTTATAGGTAAGTATTTAGTTTTAAATAGGATTATTTTAGTTAATTTTAGGAATATTATTTAATTTAATTTAAATTATATTTATGTTAGGGGGGTGTTAGGGTTAGAGTTATGTTTAGGGGTTAATAATTTTATTATAGTAGTGGCGACGGTGCAGGCGTGAGATTAGGTGTTAATAATAGTAGGTAGGTGGCGGCGATGTTAGGGAGGGCAGATTAGGGGTTAATTCTATTTATTCTAGTGTTTGCAAGGCGGGAGTGCAGCGGTTTAGGGGTTAATACATTTATTATAGTGGCAGCGAGGTCCGGTCGGCAGATTAGGGTTTAAAAATTGTAGTTAGGTAGCGGCGACATTGGGGGGGCAGATTAGGGGTTAATAAATATAATATAGTGGTCGGTGATGTTAGGGGCAGCAGATTAGGGGTTCATAGCTATAATGTAGGTGGCGGCGGTGTCCGGTCGGCAGATTAGGGGTTAAAATTTTTTATTAGAGTGGCGGTGATGTGGGGGGGCCTCGGTTTAGGGGTACATAGGTAGTTTATGGGTGTTAGTGTACTTTGTAGCACAGTAGTTAAGAGCTTTATATTCACGCGTTAGCCCATTAAGCTCTTAACTACTGACTTTTTTTGGCGGTAGGAGTCTTGTCGGTAGAGGGTCTACCGCTCACTTCTTCCAAGACTCCAAATACCAGCGTTAGGTAGATCCCATAGAAAAGATAGGATACGCAATTGGCGTAAGGGGATCTGCGGTAGCCTGGAGTTGCGGTGGGGAAGTGAGCGTTAGACCCTTTCCTGCCTGACTCTAAATACCAGCGGGCGGTAAAAAGCAGCGTTAGGACCCCTTAACGCTGCTTTCGACGGCTAACGCAGAACTCTAAATCTAGCCGAATGGATGCAAAATGTATCTGATTCTACTGAATTTACATAACTTGCAAATTTATCTGATTATAGTTTTGATCTAGCAAAACTGATTTATTTTACAGTGACAAGACTGGATGAGTCTTTATTTCTTAATAATACCATTTTTTGCAGGGAACTATATTTCTACTACAGAAAAATAAAATTTTCCCTATTTGTTTAACAGAACAAAGATGTTCTCATAAGACTTATAAGCCTTCTTATCCTGAATTAAGGGTAACATGAAATTGCATGGCTTTTGATATTTCACAGTGAAAATCTTCCTGTGTCAGTTTTTTTGTACAAACTGGGAGTTTGGTTAGATTATTTGGCAGTTAGGTTGGTACATACATTGTACTATCACCATAATGAGTGGTCCACTGACTATTAACTAACGTGTTTCCTAACCAGTATTGATTGTAAAAGGGATTGTTTATTGCTATTTTGTCTTTTTTATTTTTCTATTTTGAAATGTCCTTATGAGCTAAGCACAAAACTTTGATCAGGATCAATTGTTAACACTTAGAGCCATAGGAGAGTATATGAGATCATACAATTATATTACAATATTAAGTAATTTGTAAGCAATTTCTATAATAAGTTTTAGATTCTAAATTACTTGATTAGTACATATACAGTGCAAAAATCAGTAATAATTGAACATTAAGGTGCATGATGGAGTTAGTAGAGACCAATGAAAGAGGAGGTTACTTTTCACTTAAAACATTTCAGGAAAGAGATAACAGCACACATGATCTAGAGGAGGTCTTCTGCACAGATAGGTCAAAATTTTTCCTAGCAAAGCTTTTTAAGGAAATGGAATTTTTACTTCTAAAAGAAAGCAAATTAAGATGGGACATTATGACTCTTAACAAATACCAAGAATTAAAAATCATACCTAGGGGTTTAAGGGTTAATAAATTCCAAACTTTTCAAACGGATGATCGTGAATTCATTGGTGACTGGAATGTCATATTATCAGACTGCTCCCTTCGTTTAATGGTACTTTTAGTACAATATAAAACGAATACACTTAATGTCATTACCTTACAGACTGAGACAATACAAGTAGAATTGAATCATAGGAGGGAGGCTCTAGAGTATCTGAAATATGATAGTATTTTACAAAAAACATTGATGGAGTCTAAAATATTATTAATCACGACCAAGCATAATAAATACCTCAGAGATCAGTCTGACTACGATAACAATAGGGTGTTTATTTGGAACAGAAAGGACAGATTTGAAGGCCGCAGAGCCTATAATAGGTCACGTGGCAGAGGAAGAGGTAGAAACATCTCTAACAACAAGAGTATTAGGGAGACTGGCAATCAGGGACAGAAAGAAAGTGAGGTTGATTATCAAAAAGGGAAAAAGGTACAGTTCTCTGAGAGTGAAGCTGAATCCTATGACGACAGCTCAGCGTCAGGAGGGGAGGATAGTAATGAATTATCCAACCTGCCAGTAACCACAGACTCAGAACAATTGGCAGTAAGACCAAAGACCCCCAATACTTTTAAACCTTCAATTCTGAAAAAACAACATCAAGGGCCATCAAAATATACCCCTGATGAAATATCCCTGGTTATAGCACCATCCAATATTGAAAGAAGGATAAGGTCACATTTGAGTGACAAACAAGATCTTGAACAGGTTTTTTCCCTTCCTCCCAAAGAACCGGAGGGTGGGGGGAGAGGGAGGGGAGGACAGATAGGCCAACCGCGACAACATCGACAATCCACCAGACGGGGTAGACAGGGGAGCAAGTACCAGTGAACGATACAAATGTGATTAATTTGTCTGATTATATACTGTCCAAAATGGAAATTAAAGTGTTAAGTTTGGGACTAGGTTTCGTTCCATCACAGAAGTTCAATTTGTTTAATACTTTGATTGACGTTAACAGATTGATTAGAGGGTTAACAGTACAAAAATTCTTTTATAACAAGAAAGTTGAGGACACTGATGTAAATATTTCACATCACGGAATGGGCAAAGGATTAATTAATGAATTTAATTTCAGTGAGGAATGTGACATTCTAAATCTAGAAGTACTATCACATGAAGGAATGATGAATGACAATGCATCAGGGGTCCAGATACCAAAATTTAAGGCATCTTCTAGGTTTTATCCAATACAACATAGAGGAGATATATTGGAAACCTTCCAAGAGAGGGTTGAGAGGGACTTGACATTGCTACACCAGGCCACCCCATACAATCAGCATAATCTGAATTACAAGGAAAAAGAAGCTTTGAAAAAACTTCAAACCAATGAGAACCTGGTTATTAGAAATGCAGACAAGGGCGGCTCGGTTGTGGTAATGTCACGTACCCAATTTGTGGCGGAAGCTGAAAGACAGCTGCATGATGACAAATTCTATCTTGTTTTGAGAGGAGATCCAACCACCAGGTATAAGAGAGAATTGGCACAGATCCTCGATGATGGTAAAGAATTGGGAATCTTGGATGGGTCTACCTGTGACTTCCTCCTGGTGGACAATCCTGTGGCACCTATTTTTAATCATTTACCTAAGGTACATAAATCCCTGGAGGGGGTCACAGGTAGACCCATCGTGAGTGGCATAGGATCACTCCTAGAGAGGATCTTGCAGTGGCTTGATAGCATACTGCAACCTTTGGTAGGGAGACTAACCAGTTTTTTGCAAGACACTACACATGTCTTGAAATTGATGGAAAACATGGCTTGGGAGGAGACTGATTTGTGGCTCACCATTGACGTTAGAGCACTTTACACCTCCATACCGCATGATAAGGGCTTAGAAGCCATTGAATATTTCTTGAGTAGGAATACTGGCTTTTCAAATGAAGTAATAGATTACATACTCAGAATTGTACAGTATTTGTTGACACACAATTATTTCTCCTTCGAGGGGGTTTTCTATCTCCAGAGATGTGGGACAGCTATGGGTGCCAAGTTTGCACCCTCCTTTGCCAACCTCTATATGGGGTGGTGGGAGCTGTCCCGCATCTATGGGGATGGGAACCCCTTCAGGAGAAATATTCAATTCTACCGGCGATACTTAGATGATCTGCTCCTGGTGTGGAGGGGCACAGAGGCAGAAGCTGAGACCTTTGTGAAATGGTTAAACAACAATGACCTTGGGTTGGAGTTCACTTTTGAACTTAACAGGAATCAGATTAACTTCCTGGATCTCATATTAAGGGGCATTCTCAAGGTCGGGGTTGAGACTGAGGTTTACAGAAAACCAATAACAGGAAATACACTACTCCACGCCAGGAGCAGTAATTCGAAACCGGTGTTTAGGTCAGTGGCCAAGGGCCAATTTACCCGGCTCAAGCGTAATTGCAGCAATTCTGAACAGTTTGAGATTCATGCTGATCAGTTGGTAGAACGTTTAAAAGGGAGAGGATATCAATCATCCGTTATCAGAAAAGCAAGAGAAGAAGTAACTTCCTCCAATTGAAGGAAGTTGCTGGAGAAAGCAGAACCAAAACTAGACAAGGGAGGAAAGATATATTTTGTAACAGACTACAGTACCCAATACAATAAAATATGTCAAATAATAAGAAAACATTACAAATTACTGGCTGCTTACAATGCGCTAGCTGACATGGTGGAAAAGGGTTGTAAATGCTTATTTAGAAAGGGAGTCACTATGGGCAATTTACTGGCACCAACTCAATTAAAAAGTACACGGATGGAGCAAATTGGCTCCTGGCTCCGGTTCAAAGGAGTTTACAGGTGATGCATGTGAGCATCTTTTAATAGGAGAAGGGTTCAGATGTAGTGTCACCAATGCATCATTCAATCACAAACAGTGCATGAATTGCAGAAACAGTTTTGTGATTTATTTAGCAGGCTGTGTTATGTGTAACCTACAATACATGGGTATGACCACAAGAGAGACACAGGAGCGGATTAGGGAACATCTTTTGGACATCAAGGCGGGCTCTCTGACCACCCCTCTCATCCAGCACTTTAAATTGTTCCACAATAAAGATGGTACACACTTTAAATGGACAATAATAGAAACAGTGGACGCTGGGCGGAGGGGTGGAGACAGAAAATCCGTACTTGCAAAAAAAGAAGTCTTCTGGATATTTAAATTGAAGACAAGATATCCTACAGGACTAAATTCAGCCTATGATCTTATCAATCATTGGATCTAATATAGCATCACCTTAAACACTCTTTCACTGAAGAAAAAGGTAAAGCAAAGTTTTATGTTCAACTATTCCCTATTTTTATTATCTATCAGAGTGTTCTTTATATAGTAGGAATAACTATTTACAGGTCTCCAAAAAAATCCTTAGGCCTAGGATTGAACTACACTGGCATTAACAGTATGATCTACATAATATTTCTTCATTTCTTTTAAAATACCAAAGGTTATAGGTATAAATATATTTATATTTAAGACTTGGTAGTGTTGCCAGTAAGGGGCAGCGCCTAAATTACATAGGATAACGAAATAGGTGATTGAGTAACCCACTAAGTTTAGTATAAGGGTCAATTATATTAGTTGGTACACATACTAAATATTAAATCATACAAATACTAGGACCCATACATAAGGGGTAAATAACAATAAAAACACTAATAAAAACATTAAAAACATTAATAATAAAAACATAAACAAAAACATTATTAATCTTTCATGGTGCACTGAATTCTTAATTATCACAGGTAGCGTATGTTGGTCTTTAACATTGTATATATAGAGACATTAAGTCTACCAGTTAAGAATGAGTTAAACTGGTCACAGCCTTTCAACCAATAGTTTGTTTTTACACCCTTTTTAAGCCCGAAGTAAGGAGGGAGTTAGTTAGCTATGATTACGGCATAACTGCCGAAATGCGTAAGCTTGTACACTATGGAAGGGCTGTCACTATTGTAACCTGTTTTATTGGATGAAATAAAGCTGTCACATCTACTGCACAATTGTGACTCCAGCATCCTTTTTACTCTGGAACTGATGATGTCAGGTAGTGCCTGGTTTTCAAATCATTACTGTATTAAGCATACTGTGGTTTTTCTATACTTTAGTTTGGTGACAAACCTAGAGGGGGAAGTAGTATTTTCTTTTTCTCTAAATAAAAGGTTATTAACCTAAGACTAAAATACATCTATAGGCCTAGCTTAATAGCTAAATAACTAGGCCTCTTGCTAATCATACTCCTACTGGTGAAAAACTGGATTCCCTATAATATACCATTAGGGGAAGGGAATCTTATAAGAGTTGTAATATACTCAGAGCAAGAAAGTAAGTTTAAGACAGATAAACTAGGCTTTGGTCAGAGGTGTTCCATGAAGAGTATACAAGGAGGTAAGCTTCTCCAAAAGCACAAAGGTACTTTACCAGTAAAAACCCACCTAGGTATAAATAGGGTGAGAAAGGTACAATGTAGGCTTGAAATGCTGTACCTAAAGTTTCCACAGGGTTGCAGAGTCCCCTCTAGAAGGAATACCCTGCCTAAGGTTAATAGGGTGTATATGGTTCAAAAGTCTAAAAGTGCAATACTGAAAAGGGTCCCTAGAATTGGGTAAACCTGTTAAAAGAAGCTAATAAAGTTAAGGCATAGCCGATAACATAAATCCTCCTGATCTTTAGGAACTTAAATTAGTCCAGGGTCAAACATGACTCAAGGATGTTTTATTTACTAGGCCAAAATAAATAGACAATCAAACTTAAGGTAAATATGAAGCTGTTGGTATGTCTGAAACTAAAACTACCTTATATTACTAGCTCAATTAAACCAATGGATGAAATGTTTTTTTACCATATATTCTGACTATTATACTTTAATAGTTACACTGCTCAGAAATATCTAGAGGGGTGATTATTGATACTAATCACCTGTTTGGAACTGTATTACAAACTAATATGACAATAAACAAGTGGTATAGTTAATATACTCCTGTATCTATGTAACTGCAAATGGATATGATATCCTAATCAATGATTATTTTACCATTTTACAAATATATTCTAAAGGACTATGGCTTTATACAAATCTGCTTATTAATCAAGGATGATTTGTTTTATTTTTATTCCAGGTATCAACTTATTCTTGCTGGAAAAAGAGTAACAGATATGACAATATCATACTTAATATTTGAAAACTGCATCCAAGTGAAGCATTACTATGATGTAATGACAACATGTTGCATGTTTAATATATATTTTTTTCAGGTCTCACATCTCATAGCAAGTAGAGATGTGATGTGACATCACTTTATAGAAATATACTTAATGTGATATTTCTTATGTTATAGGAGTAAAGCTTAAACTGACAGATGCTTGATCCAAGGAGAGATGACCATTAAAGAGACCACAGTGTTCTGGGCCATCCTCATACAGTGCAAAGTGTTCCTCATGGATCCATGATGTCTATCAAATACCTGATCCACATGATGGAAGCCTGATATAGACACAACCATGATGTTTAATCAACCAAAAAACAGCACAATAACTTGTTATACAGTTGCTGCAAACATTCTCCTGAGCCACATACACAGAAATAAAGTTGTTCTGAAAGAATCTGGTGGTTTGATCCTGACAGTAACCACACACTATACAATAACTTGGTTTATGTTGATGCCTGAAGAAAGAAACTGCAAACTTTACACTTTATTTTCTTTCTTGGAGATGCAGCATTGCAACCACTTACATAGACTGTATACACAAGTGGGCATTGCTTGACTGACTTTTGATATTTTCCTACACCAATAAATGTTAAAATATTTTATAAGTTGAATTTTATCCCATTCAGGTACTAAATCACTGTGTACCTGATAAAAGGACATTTATCGAGATTACATTGTCTCACTCACTCGTGACAGGTCATCTCGAGAGGGGGATTATGTCAGGACAATTCTCCAGTATAATTCACCGTTTTGATATTGCATATTAATCACATATGTCTGTGCTATATAATATAGGGGTACAATTGATCATGTGTATTTATTTATATATTTAGGTACACAGACACATTTATATTATTTTTCAGTATTAATATGTAGCTATTAGCTAGTGCTGCTTGTCAGTATATAATTGCTTACTGTGAAGTTTTTGTACTTTATCAAAATAATCCATGTTTTGTTACTATGATATTCAAGGTCCCCAACATAGCTGTATGATTCCTATCATTATATTACTAGTATAAATATTCACAAATATCCCCATGTTTGTTATACATGGTTCCAGTAAGTCTCTTTTTCTATAAACATTAGTGGGGTTCAACCTTGGTTAATGGTAAAATAGAGATACTGACTTGTTTTTCAGAATATATTTACAAAATACATATTTGTCTGTTATAGCTTAGTGACGAGTGCCATCTTCTGAGGGAAAAATATTCTAACTGCTAAATTTTAGCTTATTAACAAAAATGTTAATTAATCTGTAATTAGTGTTACCCAATCAATTATGTGAACCTAACCTTATCAGTTGGGGTGGAGTTAAGCACTTTCCATAAAATACACACTCACCCACAAAAGGGGGAGAGGGGGACACAAGCAGACAGCACAGGGGGCCACACTGAGCATGCATGATGACCACACCCTATCCAGAGGAGATGGGAGGCTAAGCTGACCAGATAGACAAGTCAGGATAATGGCAAGAGAGGGTCCAGGGGTATTTTTACACTGAACCCCAGTGAAGGATCCCACAATGTTGATAAGTATGAAACAAACCTATATGAATCAGTTTTGCTAATATGATTTATGATCTTTACATTTATATTCAAAGTTTTATTATTGAATCAGGTGAGTTAATCAATTCTGGTTTTCCCTTTATAGTCACTAATATTTTGTTTGGTAATTCCTGTTAACCTGGTCTTATCTGTCGACAATAACACTGGGTCAATCAGGAATCTGGTAATAATATAATTTTCTTATGGTTTGCCAGTATTATTAGTTTACCTGATTCTTGCCAGCTATGCTGAGAATTTATATAACGAAAGTTTGTGTTTCTCTATTACACATGCAAGTTACTGCAAATAAAATAATTTAGTGATTGTTTTCATTAGTTTTAACCTGATAATCATTAAATCATTATAATGATGTTTGCTTATTGATTTGCTTTATTCAAATATTGCTTATTATTTCTAATAATTCTTTTAATAAACTAACGGCTAGATTTAGAGTTTTCCATACCGCAGATCCCCTTACGTTAATTGCGTATCCTATCTTTTCAATGGGATTTTTCTAACTCCGGTATTTAGAGTCGTGTCTGAAGTGAGCGTTAGAAATCTAACGACCAAACTCCAGCCGCAGAAAAAAGTCAGTAGTTAAGAGCTTTCTGGGTTAACGCCGGTTCATAAAGCTCTTAACTACTGTACTCTAAAGTACACTAACACCCATAAACTACCTATGTACCCCTAAACCGAGGTCCCCCCACATCGCCGCAACTCGATTAAATTTTTTTAACCCCTAATCTGCCGACCGCCACCTACGGTATCCTTATGTACCCCTAATCTGCTGCCCCTAACACCGCCGACCCCTATATTATATTTATTAACCCCTAATCTGCCCCCCACAACGTCGCCGCCAGCTACCTACACTTATTAACCCCTAATCTGCCGTCCGCATGCCGCCGCCAGCTACATTATCCCTATGTACCCCTAATCTGCTGCCCTAACATCGCCGACCCCTATATTATATTTATTAACCCCTAACCTGCCCCCCACAACGTCGCCGCCACCTACCTACAATAATTAACCCCTAATCTGCCGACCGCAAAGAGCCGCCAGCTACATTATAGCTATGTACCCCTAATCTGCTGCCCCTAACACCGCCAACCCCTATATTATATTTATTAACCCCTAACCTGCCCTCCCTAACATCGCCGACACCTAACTTCAATTATTAACCCCTAATCTGCCGACCGAATCTCGCCGCTATTCTAATAAATGTATTAACCCCTAAAGCTAAGTCTAACCCTAACACTAACACCCCCCTAAATTAAATATAATTTTAATCTAACGAAATTAATTAACTCTTATTAAATAAATTATTCCTATTTAAAGCTAAATACTTACCTGTAAAATAAATCCTAATATAGCTACAACATAAATTATAATTATATTATAGCTATTTTAGAATTAATATTTATTTTACAGGTAACTTTGTATTTATTTTAACCAGGTACAATAGCTATTAGATAGTTAAGAACTATTTAATAGCTAAAATAGTTAAAATAATTACAAATTTACCTGTAAAATAAATCCTAACCTAAGTTACAATTAAACCTAACACTACACTATCAATAAATTAATTAAATAAAATACCTACAATTACCTACAATTAAACCTAACACTACACTATCAATAAATAAATTAAATACAATACCTACAAATAACTACAATAAAATAAACTAACTAAAGTACAAAAAATAAAAAAGAACTAAGTTACAAAAAATAAAAAAATATTTACAAACATAAGAAAAATATTACAACAATTTTAAACTAATTACACCTACTCTAAGCCCCCTAATAAAATAACAAAGCCCCCCAAAATAAAAAAATGCCCTACCCTATTCTAAATTACTAAAGTTCAAAGCTCTTTTACCTTACCAGCCCTGAACAGGGCCCTTTGCGGGGCATGCCCCAAGAAGTTCAGCTCTTTTGCCTGTAAAAAAAAACATACAATACCACCCCCCCAACATTACAACCCACCACCCACATACCCCTAATCTAACCCAAACCCCCCTTAAATAAACCTAACACTAAGCCCCTGAAGATCATCCTACCTTGTCTTCACCATACCAGGTTCACCGATCCGTCCTGGCTCCAAAATCTTCATCCAACCCAAGCGGGGGCTGGCGATCCATCTTCCGGCGGCTTTGCAGGTACACTACTGAAATAATAACAAAAATAATAATAATAAAGATAATATTCATAACATTATATTTGGAGGCGCAGTGGAGAGTTCAAATGCTCTATTAATTATTTGTTGTTGTTGTTGTTGTTGTTGAAATAATTAGCATTTATCAGGTTTAAGTGTAAATTTTATATTTTTAAGCAGTAAACAGTGTTTCTCCTTTAAGTAAAAATGAAACTTTGAGCTTGCTTTACTATCCTTGAGAAAAATGATAACATTGTGAATGTTTTGGTTATCTTTTTTATAAAAAAAAAAAAGTTCTTTCTTGTGTTTGGCTTTGTCGCAGAGTGAAAGATTTGTACTTTACATTTAAAGCGGCAGTACTGGTGTTCTATGTTATAAAGAATGATAACTATAAATTGCTAGCTGCAAAAAACAAGTATTTATATTATATTCTGTCACAGAATCTAACTTAAAACTGATCTTTTTATTTCAGTGGCAGTCTGCTGTCAAACTGAATCTCACAGATATTACAGAACTCTAACACCTAGATTTAGAGTTTTGCGGCCAAAGGGGTGCGTTAACTACGCGTGTTTTTTTTCTAGCGCTGCTTCTAAACAAGATAGATGACCTAGGTCACCAGAGGGCGCTCTTTGTGCATAACGTATAAAATAATAATAATGATAATAAATAAATTAACGGAAGGTAACCTCAATAGAAAATGTCAAAATCACAATTCGATAACCAAATACAATGTATAATTACAATTATTTATAATTACAATTATTTATAATGAAAAGTGGAACCTCATTAAATGGCGTTGGGTTAAATGTCCGTGATAGGTGAATGTTGGGTGTATGCTCCTTGGAATCCTGGCAGTCCCAATATGTCTCAAAATTAGGCACACTTTCTCACGGCTGCACTCTCCGAAACGATCCTGGATTGGAAAACGTGTTTGCTGAAAGGTAGTGAGACAAAAGAAGAGAGGCGCACCAATGTGTGTATCAATCGTTACAATTCTGCATGAGCTCCAAGTATTGTATGCACAGGGTACTCACACTTTGACATAGCACACCAGTGTGCTTGTGGAAGCGGGCTGGTACTTAGAGCTGACCAGCTGGCTCTCTCCGGCTCCTTGCTGGGTACGGCGGCTTTCCTGTGTGTTGGGCTGTCTGGTAGTGGTGTGCTTGTTTTGAAACTCCAGGTTCAAATGTTTTAAAACCTTTTATTATACAAAGTTCACAAGCACAAATTTAAAAAGATACAGATTAAAATATTGCTACGCGTTTCTCGGCCCTCCTGGCCGTTTCATCAGGCATCTGATGAAACGGCCAGGAGGGCCGAGAAACGCGTAGCAATATTTTAATCTGTATCTTTTTAAATTTGTGCTTGTGAACTTTGTATAATAAAAGGTTTTAAAACATTTGAACCTGGAGTTTCAAAACAAGCACACCACTACCAGACAGCCCAACACACAGGAAAGCCGCCGTATCCAGCAAGGAGCCGGAGAGAGCCAGCTGGTCAGCTCTAAGTACCAGCCCGCTTCCACAAGCACACTGGTGTGCTATGTCAAAGTGTGAGTACCCTGTGCATACAATACTTGGAGCTCATGCAGAATTGTAACGATTGATACACACATTGGTGCGCCTCTCTTCTTTTGTCTCACTGCTTCTAAACAACGCTGGTATTTAGAGTTCTCTGAAGGGCTGCTTTATGCTCCAAAAAGGGAGCGTACAGGCATATTTACTGCCACTTCAACTCTCAATACCAGCGTTGCTTACGGTAGCGGCTAGCTGGAAAAATGTGCTTGTGCACATTTCCCCCATAGGAAACAATGGGGCAGTTTGGGCAGAAAAAAACTAACACCTGCAAAAAAGCAGCGTTAAGCTCCTAACGCAGCCCCATTGTTTGCTATGGGGAAACTCTTTCTAAGTCTGCACCTAACACCCTAACATGTATCCCGAGTCTAAATACCCCTAACCTTTCACTTATTAACCCCTAATATGCCGCCCCCGCTATCACTGACCCCTGCATTACACTATTAACCCCTAATCTGCCGCTCCGGACACCGCCGCCACCTACATTATACCTATGTACCCATAATCTGCTGCCCCTAACATCGCCAACACCAACATAATATTTATTAACCCCTAATCTGCCCTCCCAACGTCGCCGCTACCTTACCTACGTCGCCGCTACCTTACCTACACTTATTAACCCCTAATCTGCGGACCTGGCCGCCACTCTAATAAATGTATTAACCCCTAAACCGCTGCACTCCCGCCTTGCAAACCCTATAATAAATAGTATTAACCCTTAATCTGCCCTCTCTAACATCGCCGACACCTAACTTCAAGTATTAGCCCCTAATCTGCCGACCGGACCTCGCCGCTACTATAATAAATGTATTAACCCCTAATCTGCCCCCCCCCAACGTCGCCGCCACCTAACTTCAAGTATTAACACCTAATCTGCCGACCGGACCTCGCCGCTACTATTATAAATGTATTAACCCCTAAAGCTAAGTCTAACCCTAACCCTAACACCCCCAAAGTTAAATATTATTTTATTCTAACGAAATAAATGAACTCTTATTAACTAAAGTATTCCTATTTAAAACTAAATACTTAACTGTAAAATAAACCCTAATATAGCTACAATATAATGAATAATTATATTGTAGCTATTTTATGATTTATATTTATTTTACAGGCAACTTTGTATTTATTTTAACTAGGTACAATAGCTATTAAATAGTTATTTACTATTTAATAGCTACCTAGTTAAAATAATTATAAAATTACCTGTAAAATAAATCCTAACCTAAGTTACAATTAAACCTAACACTACACTATCAATAAATTAATTAAATAAATTAACTACAATTACATATAATTAAACTAAACTAAATTACAAAAACAAACAAACACTAAATTACAAAAAATAAAAAAAAATACAAGATTTTTAAGCTAATTACACCTACTCTAAGCCCCCTAATAAAATAACAAAGCCCCCAAAATAAAAAAAATTCCCTACTCTAATCTAAATTTAAAAAGTTAACAGCTCTGTTACCTTACCAGCCCTTAAAAGGGCTTTTTGCGGGGCATGCCCCAAAAAAAATCAGCACTTTTGCCTGTAAAAAAAAACACAATACCACCCCCCCAACATTACAACCCACCACCCACATACCCCTACTCTAACCCAAACCCCCCTTAAATAAACCTAACACTACCCCCTGAAGATCTCCCTACCTTGAGTCGTCTTCACCCAGTCGAGCACCGATGGACCAAAAGAAGACATCCGGAGTGGCAGAAGTCTTCATCCTATCCGGGCAGAAGAGGACATCCGGACCGGCAGACATCTTCATCCAAGCGGCATCTTCTATCTTCATCCATCCGACGAGGAGTGGCTCCATCTTCAAGACCTCCGGCGCGGAACATCCTTCTTCAACGACAACTACCCGACGAATGAAGGTTCCTTTAAGTGACGTCATCCAAGATGGCGTCCATTGAATTCCGATTGGCTGATAGGATTGGCTGATCGGAATTAAGGTAGGAAAAATCTGATTGATTCAGCCAATTAGATTGAAGTTCAATTGGATTGGCTGATCCAATTAGCCAATCAGATTGAGCTCGCATTCTATTGGCTGTTCCGATCAGACAATAGAATGCGAGTTCAATCTGATTGGCTGATTGGATCAGCCAATCGGATTGAACTTGAATCTGATTGGCTGATTCAATCAGCCAATCAGATTTTTCCTACCTTAATTCCGATTGGCTGATAGAATCCTATCAGCCAATCAGAATTCGAGGGACCCAATCTTGGATGACGTCATTTAAAGGAACCTTCATTCGGCGAGTAGGAGTCGGTACAAGAGGGTGGATCCGCGTCGGCTGGAATAAGATGGTTCCGCTCCGCTCCGGATGGATGAAGATAGAAGATGCCGCTTGGATGAAGATGTCTACCGGTCCGGATGTCCTCTTCTGCCCGGATAGGATGAAGACTCCTGCCACTCCGGATGTCTTCTTTTGGTCCATCGGTGCCCGGTTGGGTGAAGACGACACAAGGTAGGGAGATCTTCAGGGGGGTAGTGTTAGGTTTATTTAAGGGGGGTTTGGGTTAGATTAGGGGTATGTGGGTGGGGGGTTGTAATGTTGGGGGGGTGGTATTGTGTTTTTTTTACAGGCAAAAGAGCTGATTTCTTTGGGGCATGCCCCGCAAAAAGCCCTTTTAAGGGCTGGTAAGGTAATAGAGCTGTTAACTTTTTAAATTTAGATTAAGGTAGGGAATTTTTTTATTTTGGTGGGCTTTGTTATTTTATTAGGGGGCTTAGAGTAGGTGTAATTAGCTTTAAATTCTTGTAATCTTTTTTTATTTTTTGTAATTTAGTGTTTGTTTTTTTGTAATTTAGTTTAGTTTATTTAACTGTAGGTAATTGTAGGTACTTGTAGTTAATTGATTTAATTTATTTATTGATAGTGTAGTGTTAGGTTTAATTGTAACTTAGGTTAGGATTTATTTTACAGGTAATTTTGTAATTATTTTAACTAGGTAGCTATTAAATAGTAAATAACTATTTAATTTAATTTTGTAATTATTTTAACTAGGTAGCTATTAAATAGTAAATAACTATTTAATAGCTATTGTACCTAGTTAAAATAAATACAAAGTTGCCTGTAAAATAAATATAAATTCTAAAATAGCTACAATATAATTATTCGTTATATTGTAGCTATATTAGGGTTTATTTTACAGGTAAGTATTTAGCTTTAAAAATGATTAATTTATTTAATAAGAGTTAATTTATTTCGTTAGAATAAAATTATATTTAACTTAGGGGGGTGTTAGGGCTAGGGTTAGACTTAGATTTAGGGGTTAATACATTTATTAGAGTAGCGGCGAGGTCCGGTCGGCAGATTAGGGTTTAATACTTGAAGTTAGGTGTCGGCGATGTTAGGGAGGGCAGATTAGGGGTTAATACTATTTATTATAGGGTTTTTGAGGCGGGAGTGAGGTGGTTTAGGGGTTAATACATTTATTAGAGTAGCGGCGAGCTCCGGTCGGAAGATTAGGGGTTAATAAGTGTAGGTAAGGTAGCAGTGACGTTGGGGGTGGCAGATTAGGGGTTAATAAATATTATGTAGGTGTCGGCGATGTTAGGGGCAGCAGATTAGTGGTTTATAGGTATAATGTAGGTGGCGGCGGTGTGCGGTCGGCAGATTAGGGGTTAAAAAAATTTATTAGAGTGGCGGCGATGTGGGGGGACCTCGGTTTAGGGGTACATAGGTAGTTTATGGGTGTTAGTGTACTTTATAGCACAGTAGTTAAGAGCTTTATAAACCGGCGTTAGCCCAGAAAGCTCTTAACTACTGACTTTTTCCTGCGGATGGAGTCTTGTCGGTAGAGGCTCTACCGCTCACTTCAGCCAAGACTCTAAATAATGGCGTTAAGAAAATACCATTGAAAAGATAGGATATGCAATTGGCGTAAGGGGATCTGCGGTATGGAAAAGTCGCGGCTTGGAAGTGAGCGTTAGACCCTTTCCTGACTGACTCTAAATACCAGCAGGCGGTAAAAAGCAGCGTTAGGACCCCTTAACGCTGCTTTTGATGGCTAACGCAGAATTCTAAATCTAGGCGTTTGTTATTAAAATAACCCAACACAGTTCAATAAGTAAATGAGATATTATTTAATGAATTGATTTAAGTGACACTTTAACAAATATATAACTATATGGTTACTATAAGCCGTGGTCTATAATAAGTGTCTACAATAAACACCCCTATTAAGGCAATAGGGGACTGCAAACAAACTCCTAGATTTAGAGTTTTGTCGGTAAAGACCCGCGTAGCTAACGCTGCTTTTTTTCCCAGCGCACCCTTTAAACAACGTTGGTGTTGAGAGTTGTCTGAGTGGCTGCGTTAGGCTCAGAAAAGGGAGCGTTGAGCATAATTTAGCTCCACTTCAACCCTCAATACCAGCGTTGCTTACAGTAGCGGTAAGATGGAAAAACGTGCTTGTGCACGATATCCCCATAGGAAACAATGGGGCAGTTTGGGTTGAAAAACCCCCAAAAAGCAGCGTTCAGCTCCTAACGCAGCCCCATTGTTTCCTATGGGGAAACATTCTCTAAGTCTGCACCTAACACCCTAACATGAACCCCGAGTCTAAACACCCCTAACCTTACACTTATTAACCCCTAATCTGCCGCCCCCGCTATCGCTGACACCTGCTGTATATTATTAAACCCTAATCTGCTGCTCCTTACACCGCTGCAACCTACATTATCCCTATGAACCCCTAATCTGCTGCCCCTAACATCGCCGACCCCTATATTATATTTATTAACCCCTAATCTGCCCCCCCCCCAGTCGCCGCCACCTTACCTACACTTATTAACCCCTAATCTGCCGACCGGACCTCGCTGCCACTATAATAAATGTATAAACCCCTAAACTTAACTCTAACCCTATCACCCCCCTAACATAAATATAATGTAAATTAAACGAAATAATATTCCTAAAATTAACTAAAATAATCCTATTTAAAACAAAATACTTACCTATAAAATAAACCCTAAGATAGCTACAATGTAATTAATAATAGCTATTTTAGGATTTATATTTATTTTACAGGCAACTTTGTAATTATTTTAACTAGGTACAATAGCTATTAAATAGTTAATAACTATTTAATAGCTACCTAGTTAAAATAATTACAAAATTACCTGTAAAATAAATCCTAACCTAAGTTACAAATACACCTAACACTACACTATCATTAAATTAATTAAATAAATTACCTACAATTAGCTAACATAAAATACAATAAAATAAACTTTTCTATAATACAAAAAAAACAAACACTAAATTACAAAAAATAAAAAAGAATTACAAGATGTTTAAACTAATTACACCTAATCTAAGCCCCCTAATAAAATAAAAAATTCCCCCAAAATAATAAAATGCCCTACCCTATTCTAAACTACCAAAGTAATCAGCTCTTTTACCAACCCTTAAAAGGGCTTTTTGCGGGGCATTGCCCCAAAGTAATCAGCTCTTTTACCTGAAAATAAAAATACAATCCCCCCCCAACATTACAACCCACCACCCACATACCCCTACTCTAACCCACCCAAACCCCCCTTAAAAAACCGCTAATCGCTAACCCCCTGAAGATCATCCTACCTTGAGTCGTCTTCATCCAGCCGAGCCGAATTCTTCATCCAAGGTGCGCAGAGGAGGTACTTCATCCGGTAGAAGTGTTCATCCAAGCGGGGCAAGAAGAGGTCCTCCATCCGGTAGAAGTGTTCATCCAGGTGGCGTCTTCAATCTTCATCCATCCGGAGCGGATTGGAGCCATCTTCAAAGGAGCCGACGCGGAGCCATCCTCTTCAACCGACGACTTCCCGCCAATATGGCGTCCCTTCAGTTCCGATTGGCTGATAGGATTCTATCAGCCAATCAGAATTAAGGTAGGAAAAAATCTGATTGGCTGATGCAATCAGCCAATCAGATTGAAGTTCAATCCGATTGGCTGATCCAATCAGCCAATCGTATTGAGCTCGCATTCTATTGGCTGTTCCGATCTACCGGATGGAGGACCTCTTCTTGCCCCGCTTGGATCAAGACTTCTACCGGATGGAGGACATCTTCTTGCTCCGCTTGGATGAAGAATTCGGCTCGTCTGGGTGAAGACGACTCAAGGTAGGGAGATCTTCAGGGGGTTAGTGTTAGGTTTATTTAAGGGGGGTTTGGTTGGGTTAGAGTAGGGGTATGTGGGTGGTGGGTTTTAATGTTGGGGGGTTGTATTTTTATTTACAGGTAAAAGAGCTGATTACTTTAGGACATTTTATTATTTTGGGGGGGCTTTTTTATTTTATAAAGGGGCTTAGATTAGGTGTAATTAGTTTAAACTTCTTGTAAAAATTTTTATTTTATGTAATTTAGTGTTTGTTTTTGTATTATAGATTAGTTTATTTAATTGTATTTTAGTTTAGCTAATTGTAGGTAATTTATTTAATTAATTTATTGATAGTGTAGTGTTAGGTGTATTTGTAACTTAGGTTAGGATTTATTTTACAGGTAATTTTGTATTTATTTTAACTAAGTAGCAATTAAATAGTTATTAACTATTTAATTGAAATACATTTTTATTGGTTTTCTGTTGGACACATTACATAGCACATCAAATGCATAAAGAGAAGTCAAAGTATACAAACTTAACCGGGTTACATATCCTGAAAATCTATTAAAGATATCAAACCAGCTCCTCCATTGTTGTCCAACCTCTTAAGACAAAATATGAACTTCAAAACCCTTAGAACCTACTAACGTCCCCCCTCCCCACCAGGTGTTTCCAAGAACTTAAACTAGTATCAGGTAGATTTTATAATCCTGCATCCAAAGAGTACTAAGTATATTGACTCTAGATAGGTATAAAAGTATATAGGTGTCAGGTGAACCTCGAGGTCTGCTACGCCCCTCTCTTGCCCCCTAGAGATGGTTATCTTTTCTCAATATCCAGTAAAACCACACCTTCTGGAACTGCTCGACAGAACCCTGAGCCCAAGCTGCCAATTCCGACATTACGTAGGTGTCTTTTATCTTATCTACTATCTCTCCCCAGCTAGGCGCCCCCACTTTCCAATGTCTAGCTATGCAGATTCGTAAACATGTACTTAGGGTTTTGATAAATGTATTAGTCGCTGAGTTGAACGGTTCTACCTTTTCATTCAGAAGCACTTGGGTCATCGTCAGTGTAATGTTTTCGTCTAATATGTTGCTAATTAACTCCGAGAGTCTCACCCACAGTGGTCGCACTTTCGTGCAGTCCCACCACATATGCTTATATGTCCCTCTCTCCCCACACCCTCTGTAGCAAGTTCCTGCATTTCCTAAGTTATTGTGTGCTGTCCGCTCGGGTGTAAGATACCATCTGAAAGCTACTTTCAGGCAGTTTTCTTTCATATCTGCATTCAACAGTCCTGTACCGGCCTCTAGAAGAATTACATCCCAGACCCTCTTTTCCTTTATCTCTCCTACATCTCTCTCCCATTGCTCCATCAGGGGAGACTTAGATGTAGTTCTACTCCTCTGAAGTAATATATATACCTGTGAGATCATATGTTTCCTCTAGAGGGTGTGCTACAGATCTTTTCCATTAGGGTCAAGGGTTGGCTAGATCTCCCCGACATATATTTCGTAACAGCTGACGAAATCTGCAGGTAGAGACACCAATGCAGTGTGTATGGTTGAATTCTATCCTTAATCTGATTAAATGTGAGCATTATGTTTTTATCTACAAAATCCGCCACCTTGTATAATCCCTTGTTTTCCCATTTCCCCACTGTCTTCCTAAGTTCCTGGGGCAACAAAAATTTCAAGGGCATCATTAAGGAGTGGGGAGGGTATAGTCCCAGAGTATTAGTTAGCTTCTGCCATAGGTGTATTGTCTCTCCCGTAACCGGGGATCTATATGTAAGTGTTTTAGTTTTCAATGTGGGATCCCACAGTATCTCGGCTGGATTGTCACACCCAGCAATATCCGCCTCTATACGTGGCCAAGCAATGTCTTTCAAGTTTTTCTCTAAGATGATAGATTGTGCCAGCCTAGATGCATAATAGTACTCTACCAGGTTCGGAACTCCCACTCCTCCCACTTGTCTGTGTTGTTTTAACACCTGTGCTGCTATTCTTGCTTTCTCATCCCCTCTCAAGAAGCGGAATAAGTCCGCCTGTAAGGCTTGTAAGTCTGCCATGGGTACTGCGATTGGCAAAGCCCTAAAAAGGTACATGATCCTGGGGAGGACATTCATTTTTATAGCCGACAGTTTCCCATACCACGAGAACCTACCTTTCTTCCAGTTATTGAGGTCTTTCCTGATAGCTTTATAGAGGGGTACATAATTCAATTTGTACAAGTCTGAATAATTACCATTTAACTTCATTCCCAAATAAGTTATGTGTACCTTTGCCCAAGTTATATTAAAATTTAATTCAACTGTTTTTTTTGTATGGGGGGGAAGGGCAATTGGCAGGGCCTCGCACTTTTCCAAATTAACCTTATACCCCGAAATCTCTGAAAATTGTCTCAAAATGTTATATAGGTGGGGTAGTGAGATCAGGGGCCTAGTCTGTGTCAGTAGGACATCGTCCGCGAACAACGATAGCTTATATTCCCTCCCCGCCAGCCGCACTCCCGCCACCTCCGTCGACTGTCTAATGAATGCTGCTAGTGGTTCGATGCATATGGCAAACAATAGTGGTGACAGCGGGCATCCCTGACGAGTTCGATTCATGATGTCTATTGATCTCAAGACGTATCCCGCCGCCCCCACCACTGCCGTAGGTTTTGAGTATATAGACTGGAGGGCCTTTATAAAAGCTCTCTTAAAACCAAGTTTATCCAATACCCTGAACATAAAGTTCCAATCTACCCTATCAAACGCCTTTTCTGCGTCAAGTGATAGTAATAAGGCTGGCGTCTTAGTGCTTGCTAAATAATCTACTAGGGATACGGTTCTCCTCACATTGTCCGGGGCCTCCCGTTCCGTAACAAACCCTACCTGATCTTGATGGACTAAAGAGGGAAGGATCAATTTCAGTCTGTTTGCAATAATTTTGGTGAAGATCTTAAGATCCGTATTTATCAGCAAAATAGGTCTATAGTTTTTGCAAAATTTTAAATTTTTCCCTGTTTTGGGTATAACCACAATCTTAGCTTGGAGCATTTCTTTAGGTATCACCCCCCCTTCCAGGATCCCATTACAGAATGTTAGCAGGTGAGGTAACAGCTCTTTCCCAAAAAGTTTGTAATATTCCCCTGTGATACCATCTGGGTCGGCAGCTTTCCCTGACTTTAGGTTTTTGATTACCGATAATATTTCTATGGCCGAAATTTTAGCATTAAGTTGTGTAAGATCTGAGTCCTGAATTATCTGTAAATTCGCTTGCCGCAAAAAGTCACCTATCTGTGCAGATAGATCCCCTGAAGGTACCTTTTTCCCATCATACAAGTCCTCATAATATTGGGCAAAAGTTTCAGTTATCTCCTGGGGTCAGAAGTGGGAGTTCCGTTTAGCCTCTGTATAGAGGGTATAGCAAAGAATTTAGTTCTTTCCCTCAATTTAAATGCCAAATACTTATCCGGCTTATTTGCATAGATATAGTAATGAGCTTTCAGCTTCAAGGCCGCTTGGATAGAAAATTCGTTTAATATCTTGGACAACTCCTGTCTTTTAGATTGAAGAGTCTTATATACCCCTGCTGATAGAGTGTGTCTATGCTCTTTCTCCAGTGTCTCAACCTCTCTCTGAATGGCATTCACTAAAAGTGTAGATTTTTTTGTCAGAATCGATTTCTCTTTAATGAGTAGGCCCCTTAAGTAAGGTTTATGTGCTGCCCATGTGACCAATGGATTGCTAGTGGACCCTACATTAAGTTGCCAGTATTCCTTCAATGCTTTGAGTATTCTCTCATGTATCTCTGGGTTCCTAAGGAGTGTGGGGTGATATGACCACGATCTTTGTCGTGAAAAGTTTAGTAGGCCCGAGAGGTCTAGGATCACCAAAGAATGATCTGACCAAACACACGGCTGTGTGCTCGAGGGAACCAAGTTAGGGGTCAGTATTTGGCTCACGTAAATATAGTCTAAGGTGGAGTACGTTTGGTGTGCCGGTGAGTAATATGTATAATCATGCTTGGAATTACCTACCGCCATCCAAGAATCTATAAGATTGTGTGCTTCTAGCGATTCCCTAATGGACTTAACAATGGCATTGTGTCTATGTTGTTTACTCGTTGTCCCTGATGAACCCCCACCTAAATAAGGGACCATGGAAACATTGAAATCCCCGGCTAAAAGAATTCTATCCCGCATGATGATGTGATATCTGCCGGAAAAAGGCATTCTGTGTTTCGTTAGGTGCGTAGATGTTGCACAAAGTGATTTTGGAGTTCTGAATTGTACCCTGAACGATCACATATCTGCCTTCCCTGTTCTAGTTACCTTCTCAAGTAAGAAATCTAGTGATTTATGTAATAAGATCGTTACAGAATTTTGTAAACTTTCCATCTTTTCCAGGAGCTTTTCAAAATTAGCATTGATATCCTGCTTTGAGACCAGGTGGTCCAGATCAGCTATTGTTATAGGCCTTGCAAACCCTGCCCCTTCTATGGCTTGTTCATCTATATATCTCTCTTCATCAGATTGTTGTGCTTCGGTGTCAGAGGATTTATCCCCTCTTGTAGGTTTAAAAAAGAGACTAGATGCCGGGTGTTTATTCAGTGGGGTCGCCTTAGTATTCTTTCTAGCTGCCATTGTAGTGTATCACTGGTGTGTAGATAGTGGTTGGTTAGTCTGTCTGCTCACAGTATTGCCTATGCTTCTCCCCTCTCTTCCTCCCAACAGAACCAGGGAAACAGGTATGGTGTATATAAGCCCCTTTAATGTATAGGTTATGTCTGCATGTCTGGGGCGTCGCTTAAGATGGATAGAGGGAGGCTTCTGCGTATTTAAATCGTGCTATTTCTCACATTGTCCAGTAAATGCAAGCATTTGTATTTATTTTAATATATCTTGGCCTCCAAATCCTTCCCTGTGGTGCCCCTCATAAAATCTCCTGGGGCATTGGCCACATATCTCTCCTGGGTCAGGGCTAGGCCAATTTAACAACTGAGTTATTTCTCAATAGCTCTTCTAAAGGAGATGCAACATACCGGATCCACATTAAAGTTTACTGCCTCCCCTTTACTTCTGTGTCAACTCTTCACATCCCCATCACATTTCTAGAGTTAAGACTGTAGGTATCCCTGCTAGGCAGATGTAATTTGACTGGGCCGTTAATGTCCGTTATCTGTGCCGTAGCTTAGGAGCTGCAAAAGGTGCCCCCGTTGTCACTTTCCTCCTACCGCCTTCTGCGGTTTATTTGCCCCTCTCTCACAATTATTTGGCCCCTCTGTAACCTTTTACTATTTTGCACCAACCTTTACTGTGGGGCTCTTCTATCATTGCAACCGCCACTCAGTTAGATGCCGCCACGTGGTTTGCGGTAATGGCGCCCGGCCGTTTCTGTATAGCCTCCCCTTAGGCTCCGCTCCCTGACTGGGATGTATGTGATCCGGAGCTTACAGGTAGTTGCCCCCGGGTGCTGCACCACTTGCGGTTACATATTATTTGTGTTCTGCGCCTCTGACACCTTATCCTTGCCTTCAGAACAGTTATCCTGCACGGAGTTTTCATTCTCTTGCTGCTCCAGACTCCGCGTTCTTAACTATTTAATAGCTATTGTACCTAGTTAAAATAAATACAAACTTGCCTGTAAAATAAATATTAATCCTAACATAGCTACAATGTAATTATTAGTTATATTGTAGCTATATTAGGGTTTATTTTATAGGTAAGTATTTAGTTTAAATTAGGAATAATTTATTTAATTATAGTACATTTATTTAGATTTATTTAAATTATATTTAACTTAGGGGGGTGTTAGGTTTAGGGTTAGACTTAGGTTTAGGGGTTAATAACTTTATTATAGTGGCGGCGACGTTGGGGGCGGCAGATTAGGGGTTAATATTTGTAGGTAGGTGGCGGCGATGTTAGGGAGAGTAGATTAGGGGTTAATAAAATTTATTATAGTGTTTGCAAGGCGGGAGTGCGGCGGTTTAGGGGTTAATACATTTATTATAGTGGCGGCGAGGTCCGGTCGGCAGATTAGGGGTTAATAAGTGTAGGTAGGTGGCGGCGATGTTGGGGGGGGCAGATTAGGGGGTAATAAATATAATATAGGTGTCGGCGATGTTAGGGGCAGTAGATTAGGGGTTCTTAGCTATAATGTAGGTTGCGACGGTGTCCGGAGCGGCAGATTAGGGGTTAATAATATAATGCAGGTGTCAGCAATAGCGAGGGCGGTAGATTAGGGGTTAATAAGTGTAAGATTAGGGGTGTTTAGACTCTGGGTTCATGTTAGGGTGTTAGATGTAGACTTAGAAAGTGTTTCCCCATAGGAAACAATGGGGCTGCGTTAGGAGCTGAACGCTGCTTTTTTGCAGGTGTTAGGTTTTTTTTCAGCCAGCTCAGCCCGATTGTTTCCTATGGGGATATCGTGCACAAGCACGTTTTTCCAGCTTACCGCTACCGTAGGCAACGCTGCTATTGAGAGTAGAAGTGGAGCTAAATTAGGCTAACGCAGCCATTCAGACAACTCTAAATACCAGCGTTGTCTTAAGGGTGCGCTGGAAAAAAAAGCAGCGTTAGCACCACGGGTATTTTTATTTTACAGGCAACTTTGTATTTATTTTAACTAGGTACAATTGTTATTAAGTAGTTATTAACTATTTAATAGCTACCTAGTTAAAATAAATTCAAATTTACCTGTAAAATAAATCCTAACCTAAGTTACAATTACACCTAACACTACACTATAATTAAATAAATTACCTAAACTAACTACAATTAAATACAATTGAAACAAATTATCTAAAGTACGAAAAAAAACCCCCACTAAATTACAGAAAATAATAAAATAATTACAAGTTTTTGAAACTAATTACACCTAATCTAATCCCCCTCATAAAATAAAAAAGCCCCCCAAAATAATAAAAAGCCTTACCCTATACTAAATTACAAATAGCCCTTAAAAGGGCCTTTTGCGGGGCATTGCGCCAAAGTAATCAGCTCTATTACCTATAAAAAAAATACAATACCCCCCAACATTAAAACCCACCACCCACACACCCAACCCTACTCTAAAACCCACCCAATACCCCCTTAATTAAACCTAACACTAACCCCTTGAAGATCACCCTTCCTTGAGACGTCTTCACCCAGCCGTGCCGAAGTCCTCAACGAAGCCGGGCGAAGTGGTCCTCCAGACGGGCAGAAGTCTTCATCGAAGCCGGCCAGAAGAGGTCTTCCAGACGGGCAGAAGTCTTCATCCAGGCGGCATCTTCTATCTTCATCCATCCGTCGCGGAGCTGGCGATGGTTTTTCCCTTTTTCAACTCTCTTTTCTGCAATGTTCAAGCATGCGTATCCTGTCTGGTCGTCATGCTAACATATAACAAATGACATGGGCATTTAAGTACATATATTACACCCGTTATTGAGCATGAGAAGCATGTGGGTATATTGTGAATCTGGTCATATTTGTCCCTGATAGATTTCAGTTTGCAGTTTCACAGTATACCCACATGCTTCTCATGCAAATAATGCGTGTAATATATGTACTCAAATGATCACCATAACAACGTATTTCTAGAACTTGAACAAGCCAAATTAGTGATCATAGTAAGGATCACTCTTAACACTCTCAGCTGTGCACATTATTGTTCTATACATGATCACCCTTGTATTTAAATTAAACAGATGTTGGCTCTTCAAAACTGTAAGTGGATTTTCAGGGGTTAGTGTTAGGTTTTTTAAGGGTGTATTGGGTGGGTTTTAGTTTTAGATTAGGGTTTGGGCAGCAATAGAGCTAAATGCCCTTTGAAGGGCAATGTCCATCCAAATGCCCTATTCAGGGCAATGGGAAGCTTAGGAATTTTTAGTTAGGTTCTTATTGGGGGGGTTGGTTGTGTGGGTGGTGGGTTTTACTGTTGGGGGGGTATTTGTAATTTTTATTTACAGGTAAAAGAGATGATTTTTTGGGGGCAATGCCCTGCAAAAGGCCCTTTTAAGGGCCATTGGTAGTTTATTGTAGGTTAGGGTTTATTTTTTATTTTTGGGGGGCTTTTTTATTTTCATAGGGCTGTTAGATTAGGTGTAATTAGTTTAAATGTTTGATAATATATTTTTTATTTTATGTAAATTAGTGTTTATTTTTTTTTTAACTTAGTTGTTAGTTTTTTGTAACTTTGTCATTTGTAATTGTAGATTTTAATTATTTGAGTAGGGTTAGGTGTTTAAATATATGATATAGTTAATTTAATTTGTAGTTTAATGTAGTTTTAGTATAACAGTTAGGGTAGGTTAATTATTAGTTTAATATAGTTTAATGTAATTTTAGGATAATAGTTAGGGTAGGTTAATTATTAGTTTAATATAGTTTAATGTAATTTTAGGATAATAGTTAGGGTAGGTTAATTATTAGTTTAATATAGTTTAATGTAATTTTATGATAATAGGGTAGGTTAATTAATAGTTTAATATAGTTTAATGTAATTTTAGTCTAATAGGGTAGATTAATTATTAGTTTAATATAGTTTAATTTAATTCTAAAGGTAAGATTAAATTTATTATAAGATAGGGATGAGTTAATATTTAATATAAAGTTAGCGGGTTATTAGGTTTAGGGGTTAATAGTTTAATTTAGTTTATGGCGATGTGGGGGGCTGGCGGTTTAGGGGTTAATAGGTTTAGTAAGTGGTAGTAATGTGGGAGGCCAGAGGTTTAGGGGTTAATAACTTTATTAGAGTTGAGTTGCGGTGGGCCTCGGGAGCAGAGGGATAGGGGTTAATACATGGTTAGTTGCCGCAGTGTCGGGGAGTTATGGAATAGGGGTTAATAAGTTTATTAGAGTTGCGGTGGGCTCCGGGAGCGGCGGGATAGGGGTTAATAACTTTATTTAGTTGCGGCGGGGTCCCGGAGCGGCGGGATAGGGGTTAAACAGTTTAGTATACTGGCGGTGTTTAGTGACAGGGTATAAATAAAGCTGTGAAAAAGCCGAAGAGCAGCGAGATTTATGACTGTCAGTTAACAACAGTCCGCTGCTCATCGCCCCGTACTTGGTGCACAGCTTTTTGATAGCTTTTCATATAAATATGGAGAGCGTATTAAGGTCCCCGGCCGCAATGTTAGGCGATGTCAGGCGAGCGTATTGGTGCCGTTGAATGCAAGTAAGTTGCCAGCTTGATAAGTAGGCCTCCTAGGGTGCTTCAGAGAAACATGGCTTAATGAAAATGCGGCCAATTCTACTTTACATTAAAATGGGATAAAATAAATAATAAAAGTATATTGCAATTTTATGTTTTTGTGTTAATTGTCTCTTTAACGTACAGGAATAGTAAAATAGAAACAAAGAATGTATTGATAGATAAGAGCCAAAAGACCCATCAAGTCTGCACATATTACATGTTACTTATTACTTAGTATAGCTTAATGTATGTCCTATGAAGTCTACACATATTACATGTTATGTATTACTTATTATAGCCTTATGTATGTCCCATCAAGTCTACACATATTACATGTTACTTATTACTTAGTATAACCTTATGTATGTCCCATCAAGTCTACACATATTACATGTTAATAAAAAGAAAAAGAAAAGAGGGCGCAGCTTCATCCGGTAAAAAAGTTCATCTTTATTTATTTAAATACATGGATAAAATTCCAGCAGCAGCAGGAAACATAGAACAAGGATGAAAGGTCTGACTAGTTTCGGCTATCTCGCCGTAATCGTAAACCTGTACATCATAAAATTGTGTTGGTTTAAAAATACTTTACTATTCTCTAATTGGTTGTTTAGAGGGCGTTGTTTGTTGAAACATATTAACTCCATGAGTACTGAAAAGAGGTAGTGGGAGCTTGATAACTATGTATACTGAAACTTGGGATTTTTTAATGAAACCTATTTTACACCAGTATGTTCTGGAAGTGACAGATAATATTTACAGAAAGAAATGAGGTTGTAATAATATCTAAATAATTCATACATCCTATATCTAGACATATATTTAAGATGGTTTTAGTATTATTGTGTATATACCATATGATTGAATATATTGCTACATAAATAGGTGTAATCCCTCTATATATCAAGGAAAAATGTTTAGAGAAAATATTTCTCATATTGCATATAATTCAAAGGCAAAAATGATATATATTCATACTCATATCTATGATGCAATATAATACATAGATCTCGATGGACTGAAAGAAGCCACTAAAAATCAACCAAAATAACACAATTATCTGAAAGAAACCTATTGGATTTAACCTATTCGTAGATTAGGACACCTCAGAATAACAACGTGATCATAGTATTTAATTATAGCAGAACTGATGAAAAACATGTAGTTTCATTTAAGGCATATCAAGCTCTATAGTTCTGATATCTTCGGGTATCCTAATACGATTTATTCTTTCAGTGAAGTTCATACCTTATATATATATATAAGGATACTGAACACTGAAGTTGTGCAACGATAATAAACTAGTAAGCTAAAGGCATATACATTGATGTGAGGTGTAAAAGTAACCACTAGTCCTATAGCTAACAATAGTCAGTAACTGAGAACTCAGAGCCATTATGGCCCAAATAGGTATCTACTAACACCAAACCTATAGTCATTTAGAAAATATCAATGGTAATATTTAAGTTGATGCAAATTCTTAAAGTACACAATCTATAGAATATATATATAGATTGTCAGAGTCGTATAAACCCCTATTATATGATGTACAGAGTATTACATATGTTTATGACTTGGAAAAATTAAAAGGATATTATATGTGTTAATAGGGACAGAAAGCTCCAGAGTGGGGGTGATAATGCACATGTGCTAGCTAACATGTGAACAGTATATAGTTAACTGTACAGTACTGGTGTCGTCGCCTCTGCAAGCACATAAAGTTATGTGATTGCATATTGGGATATCGGCCGGAGTCGGCCAAAAACGTGTAAAGGGTAAACGGATGGCCGGAGTTGGCAAGTGTTGCCACTACTACAGTACAAATAAGGATAAATAATCACATAAAGTGATAATGGATAGTAAAATAAGTAATCACGTATATTGGTGATAGACCAAGGGCACAGCTCAATGGGCAGATAAAATTATAGCCCGTTCATTGGCTTATTGCCAATGGTTTATCAGATCGAACTCTGAGTTATATCCATCAGGAACTCTAGTCCTTAATTTAAAAATCCAGAAGGTTTCACGTCTGGCTAAGAGTGTATCCTTGTCTCCCCCTCTTAACGTTTTTTTTATTACTTCGATAGCCCTCCATTTGAAGGTATTGACTAAACAAGCATGTGTTTCGATGAAGTGTCTGGAGAGTGCTGAACATGTTACTTCGTTTTTAATGTAACCCAAATGTTCCCGTATTCGGGTACGTACATCTCGACTAGTTTTACCCACATACTGTTGGTGATGTTGTGTACACTCAATTAGGTATATAGTATAAGGTGTTGAACATTTTATAAGCCCGTTGGTTTTAAAAATTTGGTTTGTGGTACAGGAATAAAATTCCTTACCTTCTACCAAATAATCACAGGCTTTGCACCTCCCGTCACCACATTTGTATGTTCCTTGGATACTAAGCCAAGAGGATGGCTTCTTTGTAGGGGGTAATAGGGAAGGAGATAATATGTTGCCCAAAGTCATATTTTTAGAATATATGCATTTGAAACCCTTAGTTACCACTTCCTTTAGGGCTTTGTCCCCGTACAATATAGGAAAATATTTTTTGAGAATGGAACACACCTCATCATACTCTGTAGAATACTTGGTGATGAACATGGTTCTATCATCCATGTCACTCTTGTATTTATGTTTTAGGGCCTCCTGCCTACTCACCCCAGCCACCTCCTTAGCCACGTTTCTGACCATCTCCGGCCGGTACCCCCTTTCCACTAGTTTGTCTACCATACTCTTGCTTTCAACTGCAAAGTCCTGGTCTGAACTGCATAGGCGTCTAGTACGTAGCAACTGCCCCTTGGCAATTCCCTTAAATACATGCCTTGGATGTGAGCTCTTGTGGTGCAAGAGTGTGTTGCCAGAGATTGGCTTTCTATACAATCTAGAAGTGATTAGGCCAGTGTTTGAATCACCTACTAGGGTCACATCTAGGAAATTGATGGAAAATTTACTCCATTCATAGGTAAATTGTACCCCGTTTTCACTAGTATTCAAATACTGTACAAATTTCTCTGCATTCATCTTGTCTGATGACCATACAATTAGTAGGTCATCTATGAAGCGTTTGTACAGTGAAATATATTTCCTGAAGGGGTCACTATCTGAGTAGACAAAGGTTCTCTCGAGCCAGCCCATGAAGATGTTAGCATATGAGGGGGCAAATTTTGCCCCCATGGCTGTCCCTTGTCTCTGCAGATAGTAGACCCCTTCAAACAAGAAATAATTGTGTTCTAACAAGAACACAGTCACCCTTAAGATGTATTTGGTAGCTTCACTGTCTGTACCATAAATGGGTTCCAAAAAATGTCTGATTGCTTTTAATCCCATATCTTTAGGGATACTCGAATAGAGTGCCACCACATCAATGGTCAACCAACTAGAATTAGGGGACCAGTGTACTTGCTCCAACATTTCCAAAATATGTGTGGTGTCCTTGATGTGACTATGGAGTGTCTCAACTATAGGCTGTAGAATTGAGTCCAGCCATTCTGATAACGGCTCCAGGAGGGAGCCTATACCAGACACTATCGGTCTCCCCTTTACATTTGTCAATCCCTTATGTACCTTTGGCAGATGGTGGAAGATAGGGGTAACTGGATTTCTGACGTACAGATATTTCATTGTCTCCGCATCCATAAACCCCCATCCTACACCATCGTCCAACAGGTTATATAGCTCTCTTTGGAACCTATTAACTGGATCAGATGTAAGTATGGTATATGTATTGGGATCTTCAAGCTGCCTCAGTGCCTCAGCGATGTAAGTGTCTTTATCTAGGACCACCACACTTCCCCCCTTGTCAGAGTTTTTTATCACAATGGATTTATTGTTTTTAATTTTACTTAAAGCCTCTTTTTCTTTAAGGGATAGGTTATGTGTGCTAGTACTCTTAGATTGATGTAGTAGAGTTAAATCTTCCACCACTCGTTTGTGAAAGAGTTCCAATGCATGGCCCCTACTGTGGATGGGGTAAAACTGGCTTGCTTCTTTAAACTTAGGGAATGAGGGTAAAGATACATAATCATTGGACTCATTTGATTCTGAGTAAAGGTCCTCAAGTACCGTCATATCACAAATATCTGGAAAAGTGGGTGCAATATTGCTCTGGGCCCCTGAGGTGGGACCAGGTACACTCTGTTCCATTTCCATATTTGTGTTAGTTCGGAAATGTTTGCGTAGGGTCAGTTTTCTAATAAACCTATTGACATCAATAATAGTATTGAAAAGATTAAATTTATTATCTGGACAGAATCCAAGCCCATAGTTCAGTACTTTAGTTTCAAATTTATCAAGGGGGTAGGATGAGAGTTTAATCACACTATTTATTTGGGGCGATTTATCTGTTTTTCCCTTAGGGTGTATCTGTGTTGTCTCTTCTTGACAAATTCTTTCCCTCCCCCTTTGGGTGGTTTCATGGCAGGCCGAAAAACCTGCACCTGATCTTTAGGTTTTGCTTTCACCTTAGGTCTAGCCCCATGTTCTGATGCCATAGGGGCATTGTCAATAGAAGTGTGGATATTAGTAGGCATACTCTCACTTGGACCTGGATCAATATGTTCCATTTCCGTTTCTGAAGGTGAATAATCCTCCCCTGAAGTGGACGCCGCCCATGACGATTGATCGTCATCTGTGGTGTCCATTTCCACAAATGTGACCTTTTTCTTTTTATGTTGTCTCTTTTTTTGTTGTTTATATAGAGGTTTATCATCAATTGTTTTTTCATTGACATTATCATTAGTGTTGGCTAATGTGTTGGAGGAATTTAAGCCACTGATATCTTTTTTATTTGTGTTACGTCTATTCCTGTTCCTTCTAGGTTTGTGCCAAATAAACACTTTATTGTCTTGATAATCCCTCTGATCCCTCAAAAATTTGGTATGTTTAATGTGTATTAACTCTTTCCTAGAGCTCTCCACTACTTCTGCCAATATTTTATCAAATTCCCCGTACTCCTCAGTGTCCTTATAGTTGTTAAGTTCAGTCTGTATTTTAACAATATCATTTCTTACTGTTAGTAGTTGTTCAGCTTTGTATCTAGCTAAAATACCCATCAATCTCAGAGAGCAATCTGACAAAACATCATTCCATTCTTTAACTAAATCAACATTATTAGTCACTTCAAAATTAGGAAACTTTTTTACTCTCAGTCCCCTCGGGATCATTCCCAGATTTAGATATTTTCCAATGATCCAGGTATCTAGTTTAAGACGTATTTCTTTGAGTCTTAATATTTCCAAAGAGAAAAACAAATCTCCAAGTTTGACATCCTGTGATTCTGTTTGAAAAAAGTCCTCTAGCTCAAGGCCCTCAAAATCAGAGTCATTAAGTGGTAAAAGAGAATAGTATTTATTAGAGTCCTGTGTTTCCATAGTGTGTTAATAAAGAAAAACACACACACACTTCTGTGCGGCTGAAAAACCTGCTGGGGCACATACCGCCACTACTAAACTGACCTTTGTGAAGATTCCACGATATTGGTTTGGAATATTAATATTGGAGAGACACACTAGTTTTCAATTTGGGAATATTTTCTTTGTTGCTATTTATATTACATGTTACTTATTACTTAGTATAGCCTTATGTATGTACCATCAAGTCTACACATATTACATGTTAGTTATTACATAGTATAGTCTTATGTATGTCCCATCAAGTCTACACATATTAAATGTTACTTATTACTTAGTATAGCCTTATGTATGTCCCATCAAGTCTACACATATTACATGTTATGTATTACTTATTATAGCCTTATGTATGTCCCATCAAGTCTACACATATTACATGTTACTTATTACTTAGTATAACCTTATGTATGTCCCATCAAGTCTTCACATATTACATGTTACATATTACTTAGGATAACCTTATGCATGTCCCATCAAGTCTACACATATTACATGCTACTTATTACTTAGTATAGGCTTATGCATGTCCCATCAAGTCTATACATATTACATGTTACTTATTACTTAGTATAGCCTTATGTATGTCCCATCAAGTCTACACATACTACACGTTACTGATTAATTAGTATAGCCTTATGCATGTTCCATCAAGTCTACACATATTACATGTTACTGTTTGCTTAGGATAGCCTTATGTATGTCCCATCAAGTCTACACATATTACATGTTACTTATTAGTTAGTATAGCCTTATGCATGTCCCATCAAGTCTACACATATTACATGTTGCTTATTACTTTGTATAACCTTATGTATGTCCCATCAAGTCTACACATATTACATGTTACTTATTACTTAGTATAGCCTTATGTATGTCCCATCAAGTCTATACATATTACATGTTACTTATTACTTAGTATAGTCTTATGCATGTCCCATCAAGTCTACACATATTACATGTTACTTATTACTTAGTATAAACTTATGTATGTCCCATCAAGTCTACACATATTACGTTACTTATTACTTAGTATAGCCTTATGTATGTCCCATCAAGTCTACACATGGTACATGTTACTTATTACTTAGGATAGCCTTATGTATGTCCCATCAGGTCTACACATATTACATGTTACTGATTAGTTAGTATAGTCTTATGTATGTCCCATCAAGTCTACACATGGTACATGTTACTTATTACTTAGGATAGCCTTATGTATGTCCCATCAGGTCTACACATATTACATGTTACTGATTAGTTAGTATAGTCTTATGTATGTCCCATCAAGTCTACACATATTACATGTTACTTATTACTTAGTATAGCCTTATGCATGTCCCATCAAGTCTACACATAGTACATGTTACTTATTACTTAGTATAGCCTTATGCATGTCCCATCAAGTCTACACATATTACATATTACTTATTACTTAGTATAGGCTTATGCATGTCCCATCAAGTCTACTCATATTACATGTTACTTATTACTTAGTATAGGCTTATGCATGTCCCATCAAGTCTACACATAGTACATGTTACTTATTACTTAGTATAGCCTTATGCATGTCCCATCAAGTCTACACATATTACATGTTACTTATTAGTTAGTATAGCCTTATGTATGTCCCATCAAGTCTACACATATTACATGTTACTTATTAGTTAGTATAGCCTTATGCATGTCCCATCAAGACTACACATATTACATGTTACTTATTACTTAGTATAGCCTTATGTATGTCCCATCAAGTCTACACATATTACATGTTACCTAGTACTTAGTATAGCCTTATGTATGTCCCATCAAGACTACACATATTACATGTTACTTATTAGTTAGTATAGCCTTATGCATGTCCGATCAAGTCTGTATTCAAAGAAAGACGGCTCCAGCTGAGGTTAAAACGAAAGTCCTTTATTTGAAAACTTTAATACATGTGAAACACAGCAAGCGAGTGAAAGGTGCTGAGGGCGCAGCACTGTCTGGCTTACATGTTTCGGAAATGATCCGTAGTCATAGCCTACAGTGCTTTGCACCACACCTGTTTAAAAAGAAAGTAAAACAAATGTGATTTGCTATTGGAAAAAACCCGCCCTCTGACCTAACCTAACACACCTGCAACTAAAATACTCCTTAAAGCAAAACTACTGACTAAATATAGAGATGCAAATAAACACTAAATATATAAGTACTGCATCTATCTAAATATACAATTTTTAGAATCGGATAGATGTCTATATATGAACAGCAATGTACAAAAAGGAAAGTAAATGTAAATAAGGAAAGTAAATATAAATGTAGTTACATGCGAAACTGTTGTTACACACCTAGTTAATGCTGGTAAATAAAAGACATTGCGTCTAAGATATACATATACATAATGCACAGAAAATACTGTCAGTCTAATAATGGGATACAAAATCATCAGAACCTATGTACATACTGACCTCTTGCTATATCCTATACCTAAGTTACTGAAGGACACAAGTATGCTATATATATTAATAATAGTGAAATACATTCGAAATCCATTAGAAAAAGCTTGTACACATTATTACCTTTAGACTTACTGTCTCCTTATATGGTCCTAGACCTTTAATACTGTATGGACTTAAGAACTATTCAGATGTAAGCATCTAACAGTGAAATATGTAAATCCTATTATACTTGGTGCAGACATTGTATTATAATAATAAGAGGCAAAGGAATAAGCCATTTGTCAGTGGACCAAAATATCCACCTGATATTATAATACAACAAGACCAAATATGAAGTGTAGAAAATATTCTTCACTAGAGCTATACTGACTGCAGCTAAAGAAACAAGGTTAATCAAAAAAATATATTAAAAAATATTAAGATATGGATCATATAGAAATAGGGACCATTATTCCCAGAGATTAAGGACATCATACCTGGAGTTTAACCCATCGGGCACCCAAGTGCCCATGGTAAAAATCCAGTAGGCTTCCCGTCTAGCGAGAAGTATGTCCATATCTCCTCCCCTGATGGGTCTACTGACTTTTTCAATGCCACACCAGGTGAAACCCTGTAGATTGTTGTCATGAAAAACCCCAAAATGTTGAACAATAGGAGTTGAGGACCTCTTAGTATTGAATGAGGATAAATGTTCTCTTATCCTAGTATTAAGGTCACGTGAAGTGAGTCCTATATACTGGATTTTACACAGGGTGCATTCAATTAGATAGACCACTGACTCGGTCTTGCAATTCATGCAAGCTCCAATTTGATACAATTTGTTTGTTTTTTCACTTTTGAACTCTTTAGCGATATTGACAAACTCACAAGGCTTACACTTTCTGTGTCCACATTTGTACATACCAGTGTGTTTTAACCAGGAACCCTGTGTGGGTTTATCTGATTTCAGTAATGTTGGCAAGAGGATAGAACCTAAAGTGGGGCTTTTCCTGTATGAACATCTTAGTCCGGTTTTAACCGTATCCACTAGTTTATCCTCCGCCAATAACACTGGAAAATGCTTGCGTATAATGTTGCATACCTGGGAATATTGTGCACTGTGTGTGGTTACAAATGTGACTTGCTGTTCCTTTTGTTTTCTGTTCTGCTGAATGCCTAAGAATTTCTCCCTAGGGATGGTATAAACTTGCTCCCTAGCCCTTCTTCTTATCTTGGGGGAATAGTTCCTGTCCTTAAGTCTTTTCTCGAGAACCCTTGATTCAGTCACAAAATCTGCATGTGCTGTGCAATTTCTCTTAAGCCTAGTGTATTCACCTTTTGCTACCGCAAAGGGAACATGCTTAGGATGGCAACTAGTGCCCAAAAGTAGAGAACTCCCTGAGATAGGCTTCCTGTAAATCATATATTTTATGGTGCCCTCTCTGGTTCCCTCCAATGTGAGATCAAGATAGTTAATATGACTATCATTAAATTCAAAAGTAAATTTAAGCCCAATCTCATTGTTATTGAGATAATCCAAGAACTGAGGGATACTGGCATGGTCACCTGTCCACACAAATAAGAGGTCATCAATGTATCTCCTATAAAAGGAGATACAGTCTTTAAATGGATTACTATCTCCAAAGATGTGGTAAAACTCCCACCATCCAAGAAACAGATTGGCAAAAGATGGAGCAAATTTTGCCCCCATGGCGGTACCACATCTCTGGAGATAGTAAACCTCTTCAAACTTAAAAAAAATTGTGTGTGAGTAAAAAGGTGGTGACTCTCAGAATAAACTCAATAGAGGTATCACTATACTCAGTCCCTTGTTCAAGAAAAAAGGCAATGGCTTGTACTCCCACTTGGTGTGGGATACTGGAGTATAATGAAACAGCATCCACTGTAAGCCATTTGGACTGTTCAGTCCATTCCATTTCCTCAGTCAAATTTAAAATATGTTTGGTGTCTCTCACATAAGAATGTAGTGACATCACAATGGGTTGGAGAATAGCATCCAACCATTCAGAGAGGTTTCCTAAAAGGGTATCAATCCCACTCACGATGGGTCTCCCCTGGACATTGTCCAGGGATTTATGGGTCTTGGGTAAATGATGGAATAACGGGGTTTTAGGGTGATCTACTAGCAAGAAGCCTGCTGTGGCTTGGTCCAGGATACCCAGTTCTAAACCGTCATCCAAAAGCTGTTTGAGTTCTGCCTGAAACTTTGTAGTGGGATCCCTATTTAAAACCATATAATCCGTATCATTTTGTAATTGTCTTAAGCCTTCCTGGACATATTGTACCCTATCCATAACCACGACCATTCCGCCCTTATCAGAGTTTTTAATGACAAGGGATCTGTTGTCTCTCAATGATACCATAGCTTCCTTTTCAGAAAGAGATAAATTGAATTTATGTTTAGGTTGATTATTCTTGAGAGTCGTGTATCCAGGCGCCAACAATGGAGGCTAAGGCTAAAGTTAGAACTTAAATGTTTAATCAAGACAAATCTTCTACACAATAATGATGCTGTTATAAAACACTTTAGACAAATTGTTAAAATTGTTAGTTAAAAAATGTCAGTTAAAAAAAATGCAGTTAAAAAATGCAAGGATCCTCGCTAAAAAAATAATGATGATTAAAAACAATAAACTGTATTATTACACTTTGTACAGGGTAAATATTTGTGATCTTGCACTATATACAGAGCAATCAAACAGGTAGCTCCAATATACAACAATGATATGTGTGGATGTGTGTGTGAGAGCTTGCGCCCCACACTGGGAACTGTATCCAAGTGGTGATAAGTGTACTTGGAAGAACAGTCCTGTGAGAAAAAAAAAAAGTCAAAGTCAATCCTGTGACCAGAAATCAATTGTCAATCCTGTGACCAAAAAAAATGTGACCAAAAAAAATGTGTCAAACCTGTAACCAAAAATGTCAATCCTGTGGGGAAAAAATAATAAAAAATTTGAAAGGAAAAATAATGTCAATCCTGTGAGGGAAAAAATAGAAAGAAATAATGTAGCAATAAAAGTCAATTCTTTTAGAAAACTCCACTCCTGTGCAGAAAGGTAGAAATCTTCTACGTGAAAAATATCCAGCAGCGTGATAAGTGATATAAAAAACTTTATATAAAATAGAACAGTGCTATTTGGAGACTGAGCTCCAAGTAGAAAGCAAAAATAAAAACAACAGTGGGAATAACAGACAAATACTGCCAATCAATAAAAAACCTGTGGAGAAAGAGTGTTTCACTAAGAAGTTGTGTTGACAAAATGACCACATTACCCACTACTCTAGAATCCTTTACTTGTACCTGGTTAATGGCCTTGGCTCCCTGAGTTGATACCTGTCCTGACCCTGATTGTAATGGGTACTGGGGTGTGTAGTTCGTCTCCCCCCCCCCCCCCCGTGGGTGCAACCCGTTCCTGGGGAAAAACCTGATTAAGAGAAAAAGAATCAACTTTATTTTGTATATGAGTTACAGGTGCCGATTCTAGATATGCACTTTGTGCAGAGCTAGCTCCCAGTGATACCATACCATCCCTGTTAGTAAGTGTGGAAATATCTGTGTGTGGGACTTGTATCGGTATGAATGTATTCTCCATAGCAGTGGTGGGGGTTGTTGTTGCTAATATACTAAGTGTTTCACCTTCACTAGACCCATCAGATTCACTTCCTGAAAAAGTGACATTTTTGGTAGTATTATTGCCTTTATCATTATTATGGCTTCTATTTCTGTTTCTATTGCCCCTTCTCCTCCTGCCAAATCTGGGTTGATTAGCCATAAAGTTACCCCTGGAGGTCCTGTTCCAAATATACACAGAATTACTAGAATAGTCAAATTTGTCCCTTATAAACTTGGTGTGTTTAGTTTCCATTATATTAGATCTACCCTTTGCCACAAGTCCCACACACAGATATTTCCACACTTACTAACAGGGATGGTATGGTATCACTGGGAGCTAGCTCTGCACAAAGTGCTTATCTAGAATCGGCACCTGTAACTCATATACAAAATAAAGTTGATTCTTTTTCTCTTAATCAGGTTTTTCCCCAGGAACGGGTTGCATCCACGGGGGGGGGGGGGGGAGACGAACTACACACCCCAGTACCCATTACAATCAGGGTCAGGACAGGTATCAACTCAGGGAGCCAAGGCCATTAACCAGGTACAAGTAAAGGATTCTAGAGTAGTGGGTAATGTGGTCAATTTGTCAACACAACTTCTTAGTGAAGCACAGTATCAAGTGTTGAACCGTGGCCTTAATTTTGCCCCTACTAATGATTTTGATCTCTTCAGAACAATTCTAGATGTTAATAAACTCATACGCAATCTAACTCTTAAAAAACATTTTTCCTATGAAGGTAATGATGAACCAACAATGACCCAGTTTTGTAACACTAGTATTGAGGCCCAAGATTTTAAGCAGACATGTGATGTGGTTATGCTCCAACAGTTACAACTGGAAGCATCGGGAGATACTGGTGTTGCCAAAAGGGGTCCTTGTTTCAGAAAGAAATCAAAATTTTACCCTATCCAAAGCCGTGGTAATGTTATAGAAACCTTCTATAACAGAGTGGAGAAGGATCTGCTGACTCTCAAGAATAATCAACCTAAACATAAATTCAATTTATCTCTTTCTGAAAAGGAAGCTATGGTATCATTGAGAGACAACAGATCCCTTGTCATTAAAAACTCTGATAAGGGCAGAATGGTCGTGGTTATGGATAGGGTACAATATGTCCAGGAAGGCTTAAGACAATTACAAAATGATACGGATTATATGGTTTTAAATAGGGATCCCACTACAAAGTTTCAGGCAGAACTCAAACAGCTTTTGGATGACGGTTTAGAACTGGGTATCCTGGACCAAGCCACAGCAGGCTTCTTGCTAGTAGATCACCCTAAAACCCCGTTATTCCATCATTTACCCAAGACCCATAAATCCCTGGACAATGTCCAGGGGAGACCCATCGTGAGTGGGATTGATTCCCTTTTAGGAAACCTCTCTGAATGGTTGGATGCTATTCTCCAACCCATTGTGATGTCACTACATTCTTATGTGAGAGACACCAAACATATTTTAAATTTGACTGAGGAAATGGAATGGACTGAACAGTCCAAATGGCTTACAGTGGATGCTGTTTCATTATACTCCAGTATCCCACACCAAGTGGGAGTACAAGCCATTGCCTTTTTTCTTGAACAAGGGACTGAGTATAGTGATACCTCTATTGAGTTTATTCTGAGAGTCACCACCTTTTTACTCACACACAATTTTTTTAAGTTTGAAGAGGTTTACTATCTCCAGAGATGTGGTACCGCCATGGGGGCAAAATTTGCTCCATCTTTTGCCAATCTGTTTCTTGGATGGTGGGAGCTTTACCACATCTTTGGAGATAGTAATCCATTTAAAGACTGTATCTCCTTTTATAGGAGATACATTGATGACCTCTTATTTGTGTGGACAGGTGACCATGCCAGTATCCCTCAGTTCTTGGATTATCTCAATAACAATGAGATTGGGCTTAAATTTACTTTTGAATTTAATGATAGTCATATTAACTATCTTGATCTCACATTGGAGGGAACCAGAGAGGGCACCATAAAATATATGATTTACAGGAAGCCTATCTCAGGGAGTTCTCTACTTTTGGGCACTAGTTGCCATCCTAAGCATGTTCCCTTTGCGGTAGCAAAAGGTGAATACACTAGGCTTAAGAGAAATTGCAAAGCACATGCAGATTTTGTGACTGAATCAAGGGTTCTCGAGAAAAGACTTAAGGACAGGAACTATTCCCCCAAGATAATAAGAAGGGCTAGGGAGCAAGTTTATACCATCCCTAGGGAGAAATTCTTAGGCATTCAGCAGAACAGAAAACAAAAGGAACAGCAAGTCACATTTGTAACCACACACAGTGTACAATATTCCCAGGTATGCGACATTATACGCAAGCATTTTCCAGTGTTATTGGCGGAGGATAAACTAGTGGATACGGTTAAAACCGGACTAAGATGTTCATACAGGAAAAGCCCCACTTTAGGTTCTATCCTCTCGCCAACATTACTGAAATCAGATAAACCCACACAGGGTTCCTGGTTAAAACACACTGGTATGTACAAATGTGGACACAGAAAGTGTAAGCCTTGTGAGTTTGTCAATATCGCTAAAGAGTTCAAAAGTGAAAAAACAAACAAATTGTATCAAATTGGAGCTTGCATGAATTGCAAGACCGAGTCAGTGGTCTATCTAATTGAATGCACCCTGTGTAAAATCCAGTATATAGGACTCACTTCACGTGACCTTAATACTAGGATAAGAGAACATTTATCCTCATTCAATACTAAGAGGTCCTCAACTCCTATTGTTCAACATTTTGGGGTTTTTCATGACAACAATCTACAGGGCTTCACCTGGTGTGGCATTGAAAAAGTCAGTAGACCCATCAGGGGAGGAGATATGGACATACTTCTCGCTAGACGGGAAGCCTACTGGATTTTTACCATGGGCACTCGGGTGCCCGATGGGTTAAACTCCAGGTGTGATGTCCTTAATCTCTGGGAATAATGATCCCTATTTCTATATGATCCATATCTTAATATTTTTTAATATATTTTTTTGATTAACCTTGTTTCTTTAGCTGCAGTCAGTATAGCTCTAGTGAAGCATATTTTCTACACTTCATATTTGGTCTTGTTGTATTATAATATCAGGTGGATATTTTGGTCCACTGACAAATGGCTTATTCCTTTGCCTCTTATTATTATAATACAATGCCTGCACCAAGTATAATAGGATTTACATATTTCACTGTTAGATGCTTACATCTGAATAGTTCTTAAGTCCATACAGTATTAAAGGTCTAGGACAATATAAGGAGACAGTAAGTCTAAAGGTAATAATGTGTACAAGCTTTTTCTAATGGATTTCGAATGTATTGCACTATTATTAATATATATAGCATACTTGTGTCCTTCAGTAACTTAGGTATAGGATATAGCAAGAGGTCAGTATGTACATAGGTTCTGATGATTTTGTATCCCATTATTAGACTGACAGTATTTTCTGTGCATTATGTATATGTATATCTTAGACGCAATGTCTTTTATTTACCAGCATTAACTAGGTGTGTAACAACAGTTTCGCATGTAACTACATTTATATTTACTTTCCTTATTTACATTTACTTTTCTTTTTGTACATTGCTGTTCATATATAGACATCTATCCGATTCTAAAAATTGTATATTTAGATAGATGCAGTACTTATATATTTAGTGTTTATTTGCATCTCTATATTTAGTCAGTAGTTTTGCTTTAAGGAGTATTTTAGTTACAGGTTTGTTAGGTTAGGTCAGAGGGCGGGTTTTTTCCAATAGCAAATCACATTTGTTTTACTTTCTTTTTAAACAGGTGTGGTGCAAAGCACTGTAGGCTATGACTACGGATCATTTCCGAAACATGTAAGCCAGACAGTGCTGCGCCCTCAGCACCTTTCACTCGCTTACTGTGTTTCACATGTATTAAAGTTTTCAAATAAAGGACTTTCGTTTTAACCTCAGCTGGAGCCGTCTTTCTTTGAATACAAATTTGCCTTTCCAGTATTCCAGCCGAGGATCTGTTGCCATTGGATGTTTAAGGAGCATGTGTGCGGGGCGTGTCTACTGAGCAGCGTTTTCAACTAATACACAGTTTCGCAAGTCTCACCGAGGGACGTAGGAGAGGGGAGGAGTGTTTCCACTAGCTGTGAGGACTGTAGCCGAGATAAGTTGAGGCGGATGGAGGTTTCCTCCGCTTTGTCCCAGGCTGTTTTCTTTCCCCAGAGTGGCAGTTTTCCTGTTGGAGCAGTGAGACGGGCATAGGTACCAACACTGTCTTGAAACCCCGCACGTACCCTCCTCTGGTGAGTGAAGTTTACAACGCTGATTTAGTTTGATTTACTTGCTGCCTGGTCTTTTGTGGACACACGTTTGTTTCACTTATTGCATATTGCTTGTTTGCATTACACGCCAAAGCACACATTATACTAAGAAGGACTTTATACCTTGGATTCCATATACGGATACTGGGTTTCTCTTTGACTTATATGTCCCATCAAGTCTACACATATTATGTTACTTATTACTAAGTATAGCCTTATGTATGTCCCATCAAGTCTACACATAGTACATGTTACTTATTTCTTAGTATAGCCTTATGTATGTCCCATCAAGTCTACACATATTACATGTTACTTATTACTTAGTATAACCTTATGTATGTCCCATCAAGTCTACACATATTACATGTTATTTATATTTTTGTATAGCCTTATGTATGTGCCATTAAGTCTACACATATTACATGTTACTTATTACTTAGTATAGCCTTATGCATGTCCCATCAAGTCTACACATATTACATGTTACTTATTACTTAGTATAGTCTTATGTATGTCCCATCAAGTCTACACATATTACATGTTACTTATTAGTTAGTATAGCCTTATGCATGTCCCATCAATTCTACACAAATTACGTTACTTATTACTATGTATAGCCTTATGTATGTCCCATCAAGTCTACACATATTACATGTTACTTATTACTTAGTATAGCCTTATGCATGTCCCATCAAGACTACACATATTACATGTTACTTATTACTTAGTATAGCCTTATGCATGTACCATCAAGTCTACACATATAACATATTACTTATTACTTAGTATAGCCTTATGTATGTCCCATCAAGTCTACACATATTACATGTTACTTATTACTTAGTATAGCCTTATGTATGTCCCATCAAGTCTACACATATTACATGTTACTTATTACTTAGTATAACCTTATGTATGTCTCATCAAGTCTACACATATTACATGTTACTTATTACTTAGTATAGCCTTATGTATGTCCCATCAAGTCTACACATATTACATGTTACTTATTACTTAGTATAGCCTTATGTATGTCCCATCAAGTCAACACATAGTACATGTTACTTATTTCTTAGTATAGCACTATGTATGTCCCATCAAGTCTACACATATTACATGTTACTTATTACTTAGTATAGCCTTATGCATGTCCCATCAAGTCTACACATATTACATGTTACTTATTACTTAGTATAGCCTTATGTATGTCCCATCAAGTCTACACATATTACATGTTACTTATTACTTAGTATAGCCTTATGTATGTCCCATCAAGTCTACACATATTACATGTTACTTATTACTTAGTATAACCTTATGTATGTCTCATCAAGTCTACACATATTACATGTTACTTATTACTTAGTATAGCCTTATGTATGTCCCATCAAGTCTACACATATTACATGTTACTTATTACTTAGTATAGCCTTATGTATGTCCCATCAAGTCAACACATAGTACATGTTACTTATTTCTTAGTATAGCACTATGTATGTCCCATCAAGTCTACACATATTACATGTTACTTATTACTTAGTATAGCCTTATGCATGTCCCATCAAGTCTACACATATTACATGTTACTTATTACTTAGTATAGCCTTATGTATGTCCCATCAAGTCTACACATATTACATGTTACTTATTACTTAGTATAGCCTATGTATGTCCCATCAAGTCTATACAAATTACATGTTACTTATTACTTAGTATAGCCTTATGTATGTCCCATCAAGTCTACACATATTATATGTTACTTATTTCTTAGTATAGCCTTATGTATGTCCCATCAAGTCTACACATATTACATTTTATTTATAACTTAGTATAGCCTTATGTATGTCCCATCAAGTCTACACATATTACATGTTACTGTCTCCTTAGGATAGCCTTATGCATATCCCATCAAGTCTACACATATTACATGTTACTTATTTCTTAGTATAGCCTTATGTATGTCCCATCAAGTCTACACATATTACATGTTACTTATTACTTAGTATAGCCTTATGTATGTCCCATCAAGTCTACACATATTACATTTTATTTATAACTTAGTATAGCCTTATGTATGTGCCATTAAGTCTACACATATTACCGTTACTTATTACTTAGTATAGCCTTATGTATGTCCCATCAATTCTACACATATTACATGTTACTTATTTCTTAGTATAGCCTTATGTATGTCCCATCAAGTCTACAAATATTACATGTTACTTATTTCTTAGTATAGCCTTATGTATGTCCCATCAATTCTACACATATTACATGTTACTTATTACTTAGGATAGCCTTATGCATGTCCCATCAAGTCTACACAAATTACATGTTACTGTCTCCTTAGGATAGCCTTATGCATGTGCCATAAAGTCTACACATATTACATGTTACTTATTACTTATTATAGCCTTATGTATGTCCCATCAAGTCTAAGCATACTACACGTAACGTATTACTTCGTATAGCCTTATGAATGTCCCATCAAGTCTACACATATTACATGTTATTTATATTTTTGTATAGCCTTATGTATGTGCCATTAAGTCTACACATATTACGTTACTTATTACTAAGTATAGCCTTATGCATGTCCCATCAAGTCTACACATAGTACATGTTACTTATTTCTTAGTATAGCCTTATGTATGTCCCATCAAGTCTACACATATTACATGTTACTTATTACTTAGTATAACCTTATGTATGTCCCATCAAGTCTACACATATTACATGTTACTTATTACTTAGTATAGCCTTATGCATGTCCCATCAAGTCTACACATATTACATGTTACTTATTACTTAGTATAGTCTTATGTATGTCCCATCAAGTCTACAAATATTACATGTTACTTATTACTTAGTATAGCCTTATGCATGTCCCATCAAGTCTACACATATTACATGTTACTTATTACTTAGTATAGTCTTATGTATGTCCCATCAAGTCTACACATATTACATGTTACTTATTAGTTAGTATAGCCTTATGCATGTCCCATCAATTCTACACAAATTACGTTACTTATTACAATGTATAGCCTTATGTATGTCCCATCAAGTCTACACATATTACATGTTACTTATTACTTAGTATAGCCTTATGTATGTCCCATCAAGTCTACACATATTACATGTTACTTATTACTTAGTATACCCTTATGCATGTCCCATCAAGACTACACATATTACATGTTACTTATTACTTAGTATAGCCTTATGCATGTACCATCAAGTCTACACATATTACATATTACTTATTACTTAGTATAGCCTTATGTATGTCCCATCAAGTCTACACATATTACATGTTACTTATTACTTAGTATAGCCTTATGTATGTCCCATCAAGTCTACACATATTACATGTTACTTATTACTTAGTATAACCTTATGTATGTCTCATCAAGTCTACACATATTACATGTTACTTATTACTTAGTATAGCCTTATGTATGTCCCATCAAGTCTACACATATTACATGTTACTTATTACTTAGTATAGCCTTATGTATGTCCCATCAAGTCAACACATAGTACATGTTACTTATTTCTTAGTATAGCCCTATGTATGTCCCATCAAGTCTACACATATTACATGTTACTTATTACTTAGTATAGCCTTATGCATGTCACATCAAGTCTACACATATTACAAGTTACTTATTACTTAGTATAGCCATGTGTATGTCCCATCAAGTCTATACATATTACATGTTACTTATTACTTAGTATAGCCTTATGTATGTCCCATCAAGTCTACACATATTACATGTTACTGTCTCCTTAGGATAGCCTTATGCATATCCCATCAAGTCTACACATATTACATGTTACTTATTTCTTAGTATAGCCTTATGTATGTCCCATCAAGTCTACACATATTACATGTTACTTATTACTTAGTATAACCTTATGTATGTCTCATCAAGTCTACGCATATTACATGTTACTTATTACTTAGTATAGCCTTATGTATGTCCCATCACGTCTACACATATTACATGTTACTTATTACTTAGTATAGCCTTATGTATGTCCCATCAAGTCTACACATATTATATGTTACTTATTACTTAGGATAGCCTTATGCATGTCCCATCAAGTCTACACATATTACATGTTACTTATTACTTAGTATTGCCTTATGTATGTCCTATCAAGTCTACACATATTACATGTTACTAATTACTTAGTATAGCCTTATGCATGTCCCATCAAGTCTACACATATTACATGTTACTTATTACTTAGTATAGCCTTATGCATATCCCATCAAGTCTACACATATTACATGTTACTGTTTCCTTAGGATAGCCTTATGCATATCCCATCAAGTCTACACATATTACATGTTACTTACTACTTAGTATAGCCTTATGCATGTCCCATCAAGTCTACACATATTACATGTTACTTATTAGTTAATATAGCCTTATGCATGTCCCGTCAAGTCTACACATATCACGTGTTACTTATTACTTAGTATAGCCTTATGCATGTCCCATCCAGTCTACACATATTACATGTTACTTATTAGTTATTATAGCCTTATGCATGTCCCGTCAAGTCTACACATATTACGTGTTACTTATTACTTAGTATAGCCTTATGTATGTCCCATCAAGTCTACACATATTACATGTTACTTATTAGTTAATATAGCCTTATGCATGTCCCATCAAGTCTACACATATTACATGTTACTTATTAGTTAGTATAGCCTTATGCATGTCCCATCAAGACTTCACATATTACATGTTACTTATTAGTTAGTATAGCCTTATGTATGTCCCATCAAGTCTACACATATTACATGTTACTTATTAGTTAGTATAGCCTTATGCATGTCCCATCAAGTCTACACATATTACATGTTACTTATTACTTAGTATAGCCTTATGTATGTCCCATCAAGTCTACACATATTACGTTACTTATTACTTAGTATAGCCTTATGTATGTCCCATCAAGTCTACACATATTACATGTTACTTATTACTTAGTATAGCCTTATGTATGTCCCATCAAGTCTACCCATATTACGTTACTTATTACTTAGTATAGCCTTATGTATGTCCCATCAAGTCTACACATACTACATGTTACTTATTACTTAGTATAGCCTTATGCATGTCCCATCAAGTCTACACATATTACATGTTACTTATTACTTAGTATAGCCTTATGCATGTCCCATCAAGTCTACACATATTACATGTTACTTATTACTTAGTATAACCTTATGCATGTCCCATCAAGTCTACGCATATTACATGTTACTTATTACTTAGTATAGCCTTATGTATGTCTTATCAAGTCTACACATATTACATGTTACTTATTATTTAGTATAGCCTTATTCATGTCCCATCAAGTCTACACATATTACATGTTACTTATTACTTATTATAACCTATGCATGTCCCATCAAGTCTACACATATTACATGCTACTTATTACTTAGTATAGCCCTATGTATGTCCCATCAAGTCTACACATATTACATGTTACTTATTACTTAGTATAGCCTTATGCATGTCAAATCAAGTCTACACATATTACATGTTACTTATTACTTAGTATAGCCTTATGCATGTCCCATCAAGACTACACATATTACATGTTACTTATTACTTAGTATAGCCTTATGCATGTACCATCAAGTCTACACATATTACATATTACTTATTACTTAGTATAGCCTTATGTATGTGCTATTAAGTCTACACATATTACATGTTACATATTACTTAGTATAGTCTTATGTATGTCCCATCAAGTCTACACATATTACATGTTACTTATTACTTAGTATAGCCTTATGCATGTCCCATCAAGTCTACACATATTACATGTTACCTATTACTTAGTATAGTCTTATGTATGTCCCATCAAGTCTACACATATTACATGTTACTTATTAGTTAGTATAGCCTTATGCGTGTCCCATCAATTCTACACAAATTAAGTTACTTATTACTACGTATAGCCTTATGTATGTCCCATTAGGTCTACACATATTACATGTTATTTATTACTTAGTATAGCCTTATGTATGTCCCATCAAGTCTACACATATTACATGTTACTTATTACTTAGTATAGCCTTATGCATGTCCCATCAAGACTACACATATTACATGTTACTTATTACTTAGTATAGCCTTATGCATGTACCATCAAGTCTACACATATTACATATTACTTATTACTTAGTATAGCCTTATGTATGTCCCATCAAGTCTACACATATTACATGTTACTTATTACTTAGTATAGCCTTATGTATGTCCCATCAAGTCTACACATATTACATGTTACTTATTACTTAGTATAGCCTTATGTATGTCCCATCAAGTCAACACATAGTACATGTTACTTATTTCTTAGTATAGCCCTATGTATGTCCCATAAAGTCTACACATATTACATGTTACTTATTACTTAGTATAGCCTTATGCATGTCCCATCAAGTCTACACATATTACATGTTACTTATTACTTAGTATAGCCATGTGTATGTCCCATCAAGTCTATACATATTACATGTTACTTATTACTTAGTATAGCCTTATGTATGTCCCATCAAGTCTACACATATTACATGTTACTGTCTCCTTAGGATAGCCTTATGCATATCCCATCAAGTCTACACATATTACATGTTACTTATTACTTAGTATAGCCTTATGTATGTCCCATCAAGTCTATACAAATTACATGTTACTTATTACTTAGTATAGCCTTATGTATGTCCCATCAAGTCTACACATATTATATTTTACTTATTTCTTAGTATAGCCTTATGTATGTCCCATCAAGTCTACACATATTACATGTTACTTATTACTTAGTATAGCTTTATGTATATCCCATCAAGTCTACACATATTACATGTTACTTATTACTTAGGATAGCCTTATGCATGTCCCATCAAGTCTACACAAATTACATGTTACTGTCTCCTTAGGATAGCCTTATGCATGTGCCATAAAGTCTACACATATTATATGTTACTTATTACATAGTATAGCCTTATGTATGTCCCATCAAGTCTATACAAATTACATGTTACTTATTACTTAGTATAGCCTTATGTATGTCCCATCAAGTCTACACATATTATATGTTACTTATTTCTTAGTATAGCCTTATGTATGTCCCATCAAGTCTACACATATTACATTTTATTTATAACTTAGTATAGCCTTATGTATGTCCCATCAAGTCTACACATATTACATTTTATTTATAACTTAGTATAGCCTTATGTATGTCCCATCAAGTCTACACATATTACATTTTATTTATAACTTAGTATAGCCTTATGTATGTCCCATCAAGTCTACACATATTACATGTTACTTATTACTTAGTATAGCCTTATGTACGTCCCATCAAGTCTACACATATTACATGTTACTTATTACTTATTATAACCTATGCATGTCCCATCAAGTCTACACATATTACATGTTACTTATTACTTAGTATAGCCTTATGCATATCCCATCAAGTCTACACATAGTACATGTTACTTATTTCTTAGTATAGCCTTATGCATATCCCATCAAGTCTACACATAGTACATGTTACTTATTTCTTAGTATAGCCTTATGCATGTCCCATCAAGTCTACACATATTATATGTTACTTATTACTTAGTATAGCCTTATGTTTGTCCCATCAAATCTACACATATTACATGTTACTTATTAGTTAGTATAGCCTTATGTATGTCCCATCAAATCTACACATATTACATGTTACTTATTAGTTAGTATAGCCTTATGCATGTCCCATCAAGTCTACACATATTACATGTTACTTATTACTTAGTATAGCCTTATGTATGTCTCATCAAGTCTACACATATTACATGTTACTTATTACTTAGGATAGCCTTATATATGTCCCATCAAGTCTACCCATATTACATGTTACTTATTATTTAGTATAGCCTTATGTATGTCCCATCAAGTCTACACATATTACATGTTACTTATTACTTAGGATAACCTTATGCATGTCCCATCAAGTCTACACATATTACATGCTACTTATTACTTAGTATAGCCTTATGCATGTCCCATCAAGTCTACACATATTACATGTTACTTATTAGTTAATATAGCCTTATGCATGTCCTATCAAGTCTTCACATATTACATGTTACTTATTACTTAGTATAACCTTATGCATGCCCCATCAAGTCTACACAAATTACATGTTACTGTCTCCTTAGGATAGCCTTATGCATGTGCCATAAAGTCTACACATATTACATGTTACTTATTACTTAGTATAGCCTTATGTATGTCCCATCAAGTCTACCAATATTACATGTTACTTATTACTTAGTATAGCCTTATGTATGTCCCATCAAGTCTACACATACTACACGTTACTTATTACTTAGTATAGCCTTATGCATGTCCCATCAAGTGTACACATATTACTCGTTACTTATTACTTATTATAATCTATACATGTCCCATCAAGTCTACACATATTACATGCTACTTATTACTTAGTATAGCCTTATGTATGTCTCATCAAGTCTACACATATTACATGTTACTTATTACTTAGTATAGCCTTATGCATGTCCCATCAAGTCTACACATATTACATGTTACTTATTACTTAGGATAACATTATGTATGTCTCATCAAGTCTACACATATTACATGTTACTTATTACTTAGTATAGACATATGCATGTCCCATCAAGTCTATACATATTACATGTTACTTATTACTTAGTATATCCTTATGCATGTCCCATCAAGTCTACACAGATTACATGTTACTTATTACTTAGTATAGCCTCATGTATGTCCCATCAAGTCTACCCATATTACATGTTACTTATTAATTAGTATAGCCTTATGTATGTCCCATCAAGTCTACACATACAACCCGTTACTTATTACTTAGTATAGCCTTATGCATCTCACATCAAGTCTACACATACTACACGTTACTTATTACTTAGTATAGCCTTATGTATGTCCCATCAAGTCTACACATATTACATGTTACTGTTTCCTTAGGATAGCCTTATGCATATCCCATCAAGTCTACACATATTACATGTTACTTATTACTTAGTATAGCCTTATGCATGTCCCATCAAGTCTACACATATTACATGTTACTTATTAGTTAATATAGCCTTATGTATGTCCCATCAAGTCTACACATATTACGTTTTACTTATTACTTAGTATAGCCTTATGTATGTCCCATCAAGTCTACACATATTACATGTTATTTATTACTTAGTATAGCCTTATGTATGTCCCATCACGTCTACACATATTACATGTTACTTATTACTTAGTATAGCCTTATGTATGTCCCATCAAGTCTACACATATTACATGTTACTTATTAGTTAGTATAGCCTTATGTATGTCCCATCAAGTCTACACATATTACATGTTACTTATTAGTTAGTATAGCCTTATGCATGTCCCATCAAGTCTACACATATTACATGTTTTTTACTACTTAGTATAGCCTTATGTATGTCCAATCAATTCTACACATATTACGTTACTTATTACTTAGTATAGCCTTATGTGTGTCCCATCAAGTCTACACATATTACATGTTACTTATTACTTAGTATAGACTTATGTATGTCCCATCACGTCTACACATATTACATGTTACTTATTACTTAGTATAGCCTTATGTATGTCCCATCAAGTCTACGCATATTACATGTTACTTATTACTTAGTATAGCCTTATGTATGTCCCATCACGTCTACACATATTACATGTTACTTATTACTTAGTATAGCCTTATGTATGTCCCATCAAGTCTACACATATTACATGTTACTTATTACTTAGTATAGCCTTATGTATGTCCTATCAAGTCTACACATATTACATGTTACTAATTACTTAGTATAGCCTTATGCATGTCCCATCAAGTCTACACATTTTACATGTTACTTATTACTTAGTATAGCCTTATGCATGTCCCATCAAGTCTACACATATTACATGTTACTGTTTCCTTAGGATAGCCTTATGCATATCCCATCAAGTCTACACATATTACATGTTACTTATTACTTAGTATAGCCTTATGCATGTCCCATCAAGTCTACACATATTACATGTTACTTATTAGTTAATATAGCCTTATGCATGTCTCATCAAGTCTACACATATTACGTGTTACTTATTACTTAGTATAGCCTTATGTATGTCCCATCAAGTCTACACATATTACATGTTACTTATTAGTTAATATAGCCTTATGCATGTCCCATCAAGTCTACACATATTACATGTTACTTATTAGTTAGTATAGCCTTATGCATGTCCCATCAAGTCTACACATATTACATGTTACTTATTAGTTAGTATAGCCTTATGTATGTCCCATCAAGTCTACACATATTACATGTTACTTATTACTTAGTATAGTCCTATGCATGTCCCATCAAGTCTACACATATTACATGTTACTTATTACTTAGTATAGCCTTATGTATGTCCCATTAAGTCTACACATATTACATGTTATGTATTACTTATTATAGCCTTATGTATGTCTCATCAAGTTTACACATATTACATGTTACTTATTACTTAGGATAGCCTTATGCATGTCCCATCACGTCTAGACATATTACATGTTACTTATTACTTAGTATAGCCTTATGCATGTCCCATCAAGTCTACACATATTATATGTTACTTATTACTTAGTATAGCCTTATGTATGTCCCACCAAATCTACACATATTACATGTTACTTATTAGTTAGTATAGCCTTATGTATTTCCCATCAAATCTACACATATTACATGTTACTTATTACTTAGTATAGCCTTATGCATGTCCCATCAAGTCTATACATATTACATGTTACTTATTACTTAGTATAGCCTTATGTATGTCCCATCAAGTCTACACATATTACATGTTACTTATTACTTAGTATAGCCTTATGTATGTCCCATCAAGTCTACACATATTACATGTTACTTATTACTTAGTATAGCCTTATGCATGTCCCATCAAGTCTACACATATTATATGTTACTTATTACTTAGTATAGCCTTATGTATGTCCCATCAAATCTACACATATTACATGTTAATTATTAGTTAGTATAACCTTATGCATGTCCCATCAAGTCTACACATATTACATGTTACTTATTACTTAGTATAACCTTATGTATGTCCCATCAAATCTACACATATTACATGTTACTTATTACTTAGGATAGCCTTATATATGTCCCATCAAGTCTACCCATATTACATGTTACTTATTACTTAGTATAGCCTTATGTATGTCCCATCAAGTCTACACATATTACATGTAACTTATTACTTAGGATAACGTTATGCATGTCCCATCAAGTCTACACATATTACATGCTACTTATTACTTAGGATAGCCTTATGCATGTGCCATAAAGTCTACACATATTACATGTTACTTATTACTTAGTATAGCCTTATGTATGTCCCATCAAGTCTACCCATATTACGTTACTTATTACTTAGTATAGCCTTATGTATGTCCCATCAAGTCTACACATACTACATGTTACTTATTACTTAGTATAGCCTTATGCATGTCCCATCAAGTCTACACATATTACATGTTACTTATTACTTAGTATAGCCTTATGCATGTCCCATCAAGTCTACACATATTACATGTTACTTATTACTTAGTATAACCTTATGCATGTCCCATCAAGTCTACGCATATTACATGTTACTTATTACTTAGTATAGCCTTATGTATGTCTCATCAAGTCTACACATATTACATGTTACTTATTACTTAGTATAGCCTTATGCATGTCCCATCAAGTCTACACATATTACATGTTACTTATTACTTATTATAACCTATGCATGTCCCATCAAGTCTACACATATTACATGCTACTTATTACTTAGTATAGCCTTATGTATGTCTCATCAAGTCTACACATATTACATGTTACTTATTACTTAGTATAGCCTTATGCATGTCCCATAAAGTCTACACATATTACATGTTACTTATTACTTAGGATAACCTTATGTATGTCTCATCAAGTCTACACATATTACATGTTACTTATTACTTAGTATAGCCTTATGCATGTCCCATCAAGTCTATACATATTACACTTTACTTATTACTTAGTATAGCCTTATGCATGTCCCATCAAGTCTACACAAATTACATGTTACTGTCTCCTTAGGATAGCCTTATGCATGTGCCATAAAGTCTACACATATTACATGTTACTTATTACTTAGTATAGCCTTATGTATGTCCCATCAAGTCTACCCATATTACATGTTACTTATTAATTAGTATAGCCTTATGTATGTCCCATCAAGTCTACAAATACTACCCGTTACTAATTACTGAGTATAGCCTTATGCATCTCACATCAAGTCTACACATACTACACGTTACTTATTACTTAGTATAGCCTTATGCATGTCCCATCAAGTCTACACATATTACATTTTACTAATTACTTAGTATAGCCTTATGCATGTCCCATCAAGTCTACACATATTACATGTTACTTATTACTTAGTATAGCCTTATGCATGTCCCATCAAGTCTACACATTTTACATGTTACTGTTTCCTTAGGATAGCCTTATGCATATCCCATCAAGTCTACACATATTACATGTTGCTTATTAGTTAATATAGCCTTATGTATGTCCCATCACGTCTACACATATTACATGTTACTTATTACTTAGTATAGCCTTATGTATGTCCCATCAAGTCTACACAAATTACATGTTACTTATTACTTAGTATAGCCTTATGTATGTCCTATCAAGTCTACACATATTACATGTTACTAATTACTTAGTATAGCCTTATGCATGTCCCATCAAGTCTACACATATTACATGTTACTTATTACTTAGTATAGCCTTATGCATGTCCCATCAAGTCTACACATATTACATGTTACTGTTTCCTTAGGATAGCCTTATGCATATCCCATCAAGTCTACACATATTACATGTTACTTATTACTTAGTATAGCCTTATGCATGTCCCATCAAGTCTACACATATTACATGTTACTAATTACTTAGTATAGCCTTATGCATGTTCTACACATATTACATGTTACTTATTACTTAGTATAGCCTTATGCATGTCCCATCAAGTCTACACATATTACATGTTACTGTTTCCTTAGGATAGCCTTATGCATATCCCATCAAGTCTACACATATTACATGTTACTTATTAGTTAATATAGCCTTATGCATGTCCCATCAAGTCTACACATATTACGTGTTACTTATTACTTAGTATAGCCTTATGTATGTCCCATCAAGTCTACACATATTACATGTTACTTATTAGTTAATATAGCCTTATGCATGTCCCATCAAGTCTATACATATTACATGTTACTTATTAGTTAGTATAGCCTTATGCATGTCCCATCAAGACTTCACATATTACATGTTACTTATTAGTTAGTATAGCCTTATGTGTGTCCCATCAAGTCTACACATATTACATGTTACTTATTACTTAGTATAACCTTATGTATGTCCCATCAAGTCTACCCATATTACATGTTACTTATTACTTAGCATAGCCTTATGTATGTCCCATCAAGTCTACACATATTACATGTTATTTATTACTTAGTATAGCCTTATGTATGTCCCATCACGTCTACACATATTACATGTTACTTATTACTTAGTATAGCCTTATGTATGTCCCATCAAGTCTACACATATTACATGTTACTTATTAGTTAGTATAGCCTTATGTATGTCCCATCAAGTCTACACATATTACATGTTACTTATTAGTTAGTATAGCCTTATGCATGTCCCATCAAGTCTACACATATTACATGTTACTTATTACTTAGTATAGCCTCATGTATGTCCCATCAAGTCTACACATATTACGTTACTTATTACTTAGTATAGCCTTATGTATGTCCCATCAAGTCTACACATATTACATGTTACTTATTTCTTAGTATAGCCTTATGTATGGCCCATCACGTCTACACATATTACATGTTACTTATTACTTAGTATAGCCTTATGTATGTCCCATCAAGTCTACGCATATTACATGTTACTTATTACTTAGTATAGCCTTATGTATGTCCCATCAAGTCTACACATATTACATGTTACTTATTACTTAGTATAGCCTTATGTATGTCCCATCAAGTCTACACAAATTACATGTTACTTATTACTTAGTATAGCCTTATGTATGTCCTATCAAGTCTATACATATTACAGGTTACTAATTACTTAGTATAGCCTTATGCATGTCCCATCAAGTCTACACATATTACATGTTACTTATTACTTAGTATAGCCTTATGCATGTCCCATCAAGTCTACACATATTACATGTTACTGTTTCCTTAGGATAGCCTTATGCATATCCCATCAAGTCTACACATATTACATGTTACTTATTACTTAGTATAGCCTTATGCATGTCCCATCAAGTCTACACATATTACACGTTACTTATTAGTTAATATAGCCTTATGCATGTCCCATCAAGTCTACACATATTACGTGTTACTTATTACTTAGTATAGCCTTATGCATGTCCCATCAAGTCTACACATATTACATGTTACTTATTAGTTAATATAGCCTTATGCATGTCCCATCAAGTCTACACATATTACGTGTTACTTATTACTTAGTATAGCCTTATGTATGTCCTATAAAGTCTACACATATTACATGTTACTTATTAGTTAATATAGCCTTATGCATGTCCCATCAAGTCTACACATATTACATGTTATTTATTAGTTAGTATAGCCTTATGCATGTCCCATCAAGACTTCACATATTACATGTTACTTATTAGTTAGTATAGCCTTATGTATGTCCCATCAAGTCTACACATATTACATGTTACTTATTAGTTAGTATAGCCTTATGCATGTCCCATTAAGTCTACACATATTACATGTTACTTATTACTTAGTATAGCCTTATGTATGTCCCATCAAGTCTACACATATTACGTTACTTATTACTTAGTATAGCCTCATGCATATCCCATCAAGTCTACACATATTACATGTTACTTATTACTTAGTATAGCCTTATGTATGTCCCATCAAGTCTACACATATTACATGTTACTTATTACTTAGTATAGCCTTATGTATGTCCCATCAAGTCTACACATATTACATGTTACTTATTACTTAATATAGCCTTATTTATGTCCCATCAAGTCTACACATATTACATGTTACTTATTAGTTAGTATAGCCTTATGTATGTCCCATCAAGTCTACACATATTACATGTTACTTATTACTTAGTATAGCCTTATGTATGTCCCATCAAGTCTACACATATTACGTTACTTATTACTTAGTATAGCCTTATGTATGTCCCATCAAGTCTACACATATTACATGTTACTTATTACTTAGTATAGCCTTATGTATGTCCTATCACGTCTACACATATTACATGTTACTTATTACTTAGTATAGCCTTATGTATGTCCCATCAAGTCTACGCATATTACATGTTACTTATTACTTAGTATAGCCTTATGTATGTCCCATCACGTCTACACATATTACATGTTACTTATTACTTAGTATAGCCTTATGTATGTCCCATCAAGTCTACACATATTACATGTTACTTATTACTTAGTATAGCCTTATGTATGTCCTATCAAGTCTACACATATTACATGTTACTAATTACTTAGTATAGCCTTATGCATGTCCCATCAAGTCTACACATATTACATGTTACTTATTACTTAGTATAGCCTTATGCATATCCCATCAAGTCTACACATATTACATGTTACTGTTTCCTTAGGATAGCCTTATGCATATCCCATCATGTCTACACATATTACATGTTACTTACTACTTAGTATAGCCTTATGCATGTCCCATCAAGTCTACACATATTACATGTTACTTATTAGTTAATATAGCCTTATGCATGTCCCGTCAAGTCTACACATATCACGTGTTACTTATTACTTAGTATAGCCTTATGCATGTCCCATCCAGTCTACACATATTACATGTTACTTATTAGTTATTATAGCCTTATGCATGTCCCATCAAGTCTACACATATTACGTGTTACTTATTACTTAGTATAGCCTTATGTATGTCCCATCAAGTCTACACATATTACATGTTACTTATTAGTTAGTATAGCCTTATGCATGTCCCATCAAGACTTCACATATTACATGTTACTTATTAGTTAGTATAGCCTTATGTATGTCCCATCAAGTCTACACATATTACATGTTACTTATTAGTTAGTATAGCCTTATGCATGTCCCATCAAGTCTACACATATTACATGTTACTTATTACTTAGTATAGCCTTATGTATGTCCCATCAAGTCTACACATATTACGTTACTTATTACTTAGTATAGCCTTATGTATGTCCCATCAAGTCTACACATATTACATGTTACTTATTACTTAGTATAGCCTTATGTATGTCCCATCAAGTCTACACATATTACATGTTACTTATTATTTAGTATAGCCTTATGTATGTCCCATCACGTCTACACATATTACATGTTACTTATTACTTAGTATTGCCTTATGTATGTCCCATCAAGTCTACACATATTACATGTTACTTATTACTTAGTATAGCCTTATGTATGTCCCATCAAGTCTACACATATTACATGTTACTTATTACTTAGTATAGCCTTATGTATGTCCCATCACGTCTACACATATTACATGTTACTTATTACTTAGTATAGCCTTATGTATGTCCCATCAAGTCTACACATATTACATGTTACTTATTACTTAGTATAGCCTTATGTATGTCCTATCAAGTCTACACATATTACATGTTACTAATTACTTAGTATAGCCTTATGCATGTCCCATCAAGTCTACACATTTTACATGTTACTTATTACTTAGTATAGCCTTATGCATGTCCCATCAAGTCTACACATATTACATGTTACTGTTTCCTTAGGATAGCCTTATGCATATCCCATCAAGTCTACACATATTACATGTTACTTATTACTTAGTATAGCCTTATGCATGTCCCATCAAGTCTACACATATTACATGTTACTTATTAGTTAATATAGCCTTATGCATGTCTCATCAAGTCTACACATATTACGTGTTACTTATTACTTAGTATAGCCTTATGTATGTCCCATCAAGTCTACACATATTACATGTTACTTATTAGTTAATATAGCCTTATGCATGTCCCATCAAGTCTACACATATTACATGTTACTTATTAGTTAGTATAGCCTTATGCATGTCCCATCAAGTCTACACATATTACATGTTACTTATTAGTTAGTATAGCCTTATGTATGTCCCATCAAGTCTACATATATTACATGTTACTTATTACTTAGTATAGTCCTATGCATGTCCCATCAAGTCTACACATATTACATGTTACTTATTACTTAGTATAGCCTTATGTATGTCCCATTAAGTCTACACATATTACATGTTATGTATTACTTATTATAGCCTTATGTATGTCTCATCAAGTTTACACATATTACATGTTACTTATTACTTAGGATAGCCTTATGCATGTCCCATCACGTCTAGACATATTACATGTTACTTATTACTTAGTATAGCCTTATGCATGTCCCATCAAGTCTACACATATTATATGTTACTTATTACTTAGTATAGCCTTATGTATGTCCCACCAAATCTACACATATTACATGTTACTTATTAGTTAGTATAGCCTTATGTATTTCCCATCAAATCTACACATATTACATGTTACTTATTACTTAGTATAGCCTTATGCATGTCCCATCAAGTCTATACATATTACATGTTACTTATTACTTAGTATAGCCTTATGTATGTCCCATCAAGTCTACACATATTACATGTTACTTATTACTTAGTATAGCCTTATGTATGTCCCATCAAGTCTACACATATTACATGTTACTTATTACTTAGTATAGCCTTATGCATGTCCCATCAAGTCTACACATATTATATGTTACTTATTACTTAGTATAGCCTTATGTATGTCCCATCAAATCTACACATATTACATGTTAATTATTAGTTAGTATAACCTTATGCATGTCCCATCAAGTCTACACATATTACATGTTACTTATTACTTAGTATAACCTTATGTATGTCCCATCAAATCTACACATATTACATGTTACTTATTACTTAGGATAGCCTTATATATGTCCCATCAAGTCTACCCATATTACATGTTACCTATTACTTAGTATAGCCTTATGTATGTCCCATCAAGTCTACACATATTACATGTAACTTATTACTTAGGATAACGTTATGCATGTCCCATCAAGTCTACACATATTACATGCTACTTATTACTTAGTATAGCCTTATGCATGTCCCATCAAGTCTACACAAATTACATGTTACTGTCTCCTTAGGATAGCCTTATGCATGTGCCATAAAGTCTACACATATTACATGTTACTTATTACTTAGTATAGCCTTATGTATGTCCCATCAAGTCTACCCATATTACGTTACTTATTACTTAGTATAGCCTTATGTATGTCCCATCAAGTCTACACATACTACATGTTACTTATTACTTAGTATAGCCTTATGCATGTCCCATCAAGTCTACACATATTACATGTTACTTATTACTTAGTATAGCCTTATGCATGTCCCATCAAGTCTACACATATTACATGTTACTTATTACTTAGTATAACCTTATGCATGTCCCATCAAGTCTACGCATATTACATGTTACTTATTACTTAGTATAGCCTTATGTATGTCTCATCAAGTCTATACATATTACATGTTACTTATTATTTAGTATAGCCTTATGCATGTCCCATCAAGTCTACACATATTACATGTTACTTATTACTTATTATAACCTATGCATGTCCCATCAAGTCTACACATATTACATGCTACTTATTACTTAGTATAGCCTTATGTATGTCTCATCAAGTCTACACATATTACATGTTACTTATTACTTAGTATAGCCTTATGCATGTCCCATCAAGTCTACACATATTACATGTTACTTATTACTTAGGATAACCTTATGTATGTCTCATCAAGTCTACACATATTACATGTTACTTATTACTTAGTATAGCCTTATGCATGTCCCATCAAGTCTATACATATTACACTTTACTTATTACTTAGTATAGCCTTATGCATGTCCCATCAAGTCTACACAAATTACATGTTACTGTCTCCTTAGGATAGCCTTATGCATGTGCCATAAAGTCTACACATATTACATGTTACTTATTACTTAGTATAGCCTTATGTATGTCCCATCAAGTCTACCCATATTACATGTTACTTATTAATTAGTATAGCCTTATGTATGTCCCATCAAGTCTACAAATACTACCCGTTACTAATTACTGAGTATAGCCTTATGCATCTCACATCAAGTCTACACATACTACACGTTACTTATTACTTAGTATAGCCTTATGCATGTCCCATCAAGTCTACACATATTACATTTTACTAATTACTTAGTATAGCCTTATGCATGTCCCATCAAGTCTACACATATTACATGTTACTTATTACTTAGTATAGCCTTATGCATGTCCCATCAAGTCTACACATTTTACATGTTACTGTTTCCTTAGGATAGCCTTTTGCATATCCCATCAAGTCTACACATATTACATGTTGCTTATTAGTTAATATAGCCTTATGTATGTCCCATCACGTCTACACATATTACATGTTACTTATTACTTAGTATAGCCTTATGTATGTCCCATCAAGTCTACACAAATTACATGTTACTTATTACTTAGTATAGCCTTATGTATGTCCTATCAAGTCTACACATATTACATGTTACTAATTACTTAGTATAGCCTTATGCATGTCCCATCAAGTCTACACATATTACATGTTACTTATTACTTAGTATAGCCTTATGCATGTCCCATCAAGTCTACACATATTACATGTTACTGTTTCCTTAGGATAGCCTTATGCATATCCCATCAAGTCTACACATATTACATGTTACTTATTACTTAGTATAGCCTTATGCATGTCCCATCAAGTCTACACATATTACATGTTACTAATTACTTAGTATAGCCTTATGCATGTTCTACACATATTACATGTTACTTATTACTTAGTATAGCCTTATGCATGTCCCATCAAGTCTACACATATTACATGTTACTGTTTCCTTAGGATAGCCTTATGCATATCCCATCAAGTCTACACATATTACATGTTACTTATTAGTTAATATAGCCTTATGCATGTCCCATCAAGTCTACACATATTACATGTTACTTATTAGTTAATATAGCCTTATGCATGTCCCATCAAGTCTATACATATTACATGTTACTTATTAGTTAGTATAGCCTTATGCATGTCCCATCAAGACTTCACATATTACATGTTACTTATTAGTTAGTATAGCCTTATGTGTGTCCCATCAAGTCTACACATATTACATGTTACTTATTACTTAGTATAACCTTATGTATGTCCCATCAAGTCTACCCATATTACATGTTACTTATTACTTAGCATAGCCTTATGTATGTCCCATCAAGTCTACACATATTACATGTTATTTATTACTTAGTATAGCCTTATGTATGTCCCATCACGTCTACACATATTACATGTTACTTATTACTTAGTATAGCCTTATGTATGTCCCATCAAGTCTACACATATTACATGTTACTTATTAGTTAGTATAGCCTTATGTATGTCCCATCAAGTCTACACATATTACATGTTACTTATTAGTTAGTATAGCCTTATGCATGTCCCATCAAGTCTACACATATTACATGTTACTTATTACTTAGTATAGCCTCATGTATGTCCCATCAAGTCTACACATATTACGTTACTTATTACTTAGTATAGCCTTATGTATGTCCCATCAAGTCTACACATATTACATGTTACTTATTTCTTAGTATAGCCTTATGTATGTCCCATCACGTCTACACATATTACATGTTACTTATTACTTAGTATAGCCTTATGTATGTCCCATCAAGTCTACGCATATTACATGTTACTTATTACTTAGTATAGCCTTATGTATGTCCCATCACGTCTACACATATTACATGTTACTTATTACTTAGTATAGCCTTATGTATGTCCCATCAAGTCTACACAAATTACATGTTACTTATTACTTAGTATAGCCTTATGTATGTCCTATCAAGTCTATACATATTACATGTTACTAATTACTTAGTATAGCCTTATGCATGTCCCATCAAGTCTACACATATTACATGTTACTTATTACTTAGTATAGCCTTATGCATGTCCCATCAAGTCTACACATATTACATGTTACTGTTTCCTTAGGATAGCCTTATGCATATCCCATCAAGTCTACACATATTACATGTTACTTATTACTTAGTATAGCCTTATGCATGTCCCATCAAGTCTACATATATTACACGTTACTTATTAGTTAATATAGCCTTATGCATGTCCCATCAAGTCTACACATATTACGTGTTACTTATTACTTAGTATAGCCTTATGCATGTCCCATCAAGTCTACACATATTACATGTTACTTATTACTTAGTATAGCCTTATGCATGTCCCATCAAGTCTACACATTTTACATGTTACTGTTTCCTTAGGATAGCCTTTTGCATATCCCATCAAGTCTACACATATTACATGTTGCTTATTAGTTAATATAGCCTTATGTATGTCCCATCAAGTCTACACAAATTACATGTTACTTATTACTTAGTATAGCCTTATGTATGTCCTATCAAGTCTACACATATTACATGTTACTAATTACTTAGTATAGCCTTATGCATGTCCCATCAAGTCTACACATATTACATGTTACTTATTACTTAGTATAGCCTTATGCATGTCCCATCAAGTCTACACATATTACATGTTACTGTTTCCTTAGGATAGCCTTATGCATATCCCATCAAGTCTACACATATTACATGTTACTTATTACTTAGTATAGCCTTATGCATGTCCCATCAAGTCTACACATATTACATGTTACTAATTACTTAGTATAGCCTTATGCATGTTCTACACATATTACATGTTACTTATTACTTAGTATAGCCTTATGCATGTCCCATCAAGTCTACACATATTACATGTTACTGTTTCCTTAGGATAGCCTTATGCATATCCCATCAAGTCTACACATATTACATGTTACTTATTAGTTAATATAGCCTTATGCATGCCCCATCAAGTCTACACATATTACATGTTACTTATTAGTTAATATAGCCTTATGCATGTCCCATCAAGTCTATACATATTACATGTTACTTATTAGTTAGTATAGCCTTATGCATGTCCCATCAAGACTTCACATATTACATGTTACTTATTAGTTAGTATAGCCTTATGTGTGTCCCATCAAGTCCACACATATTACATGTTACTTATTACTTAGTATAACCTTATGTATGTCCCATCAAGTCTACCCATATTACATGTTACTTATTACTTAGCATAGCCTTATGTATGTCCCATCAAGTCTACACATATTACATGTTATTTATTACTTAGTATAGCCTTATGTATGTCCCATCACGTCTACACATATTACATGTTACTTATTACTTAGTATAGCCTTATGTATGTCCCATCAAGTCTACACATATTACATGTTACTTATTAGTTAGTATAGCCTTATGTATGTCCCATCAAGTCTACACATATTACATGTTACTTATTAGTTAGTATAGCCTTATGCATGTCCCATCAAGTCTACACATATTACATGTTACTTATTACTTAGTATAGCCTCATGTATGTCCCATCAAGTCTACACATATTACGTTACTTATTACTTAGTATAGCCTTATGTATGTCCCATCAAGTCTACACATATTACATGTTACTTATTTCTTAGTATAGCCTTATGTATGTCCCATCACGTCTACACATATTACATGTTACTTATTACTTAGTATAGCCTTATGTATGTCCCATCAAGTCTACACATATTACATGTTACTTATTACTTAGTATAGCCTTATGTATGTCCCATCACGTCTACACATATTACATGTTACTTATTACTTAGTATAGCCTTATGTATGTCCCATCAAGTCTACACAAATTACATGTTACTTATTACTTAGTATAGCCTTATGTATGTCCTATCAAGTCTATACATATTACATGTTACTAATTACTTAGTATAGCCTTATGCATGTCCCATCAAGTCTACACATATTACATGTTACTTATTACTTAGTATAGCCTTATGCATGTCCCATCAAGTCTACACATATTACATGTTACTGTTTCCTTAGGATAGCCTTATGCATATCCCATCAAGTCTACACATATTACATGTTACTTATTACTTAGTATAGCCTTATGCATGTCCCATCAAGTCTACATATATTACACGTTACTTATTAGTTAATATAGCCTTATGCATGTCCCATCAAGTCTACACATATTACGTGTTACTTATTACTTAGTATAGCCTTATGCATGTCCCATCAAGTCTACACATATTACATGTTACTTATTAGTTAATATAGCCTTATGCATGTCCCATCAAGTCTACACATATTACGTGTTACTTATTACTTAGTATAGCCTTATGTATGTCCTATAAAGTCTACACATATTACATGTTACTTATTAGTTAATATAGCCTTATGCATGTCCCATCAAGTCTACACATATTACATGTTACTTATTAGTTAGTATAGCCTTATGCATGTCCCATCAAGACTTCACATATTACATGTTACTTATTAGTTAGTATAGCCTTATGTATGTCCCATCAAGTCTACACATATTACATGTTACTTATTAGTTAGTATAGCCTTATGCATGTCCCATTAAGTCTACACATATTACATGTTACTTATTACTTAGTATAGCCTTATGTATGTCCCATCAAGTCTACACATATTACGTTACTTATTACTTAGTATAGCCTTATGCATGTCCCATCAAGTCTACACATATTACATGTTACTTATTACTTAGTATAGCCTTATGTATGTCCCATCAAGTCTACACATATTACATGTTACTTATTACTTAGTATAGCCTTATGTATGTCCCATCAAGTCTACACATATTACATGTTACTTATTACTTAATATAGCCTTATTTATGTCCCATCAAGTCTACACATATTACATGTTACTTATTAGTTAGTATAGCCTTATGTATGTCCCATCAAGTCTACACATATTACATGTTACTTATTACTTAGTATAGCCTTATGTATGTCCCATCAAGTCTACACATATTACGTTACTTATTACTTAGTATAGCCTTATGTATGTCCCATCAAGTCTACACATATTACATGTTACTTATTACTTAGTATAGCCTTATGTATGTCCTATCACGTCTACACATATTACATGTTACTTATTACTTAGTATAGCCTTATGTATGTCCCATCAAGTCTACGCATATTACATGTTACTTATTACTTAGTATAGCCTTATGTATGTCCCATCAAGTCTACACATATTACATGTTACTTATTACTTAGGATAACCTTATGTATGCCCCATCAACTCTACACATATTACATGTTACATATTACTTAGTATAGCCTTGTGTATGTCTCATCAAGTCTATACATATTACATGTTACTTATTACTTAGTATAGCCTTGTGTATGTCTCATCAAGTCTACACTTATTACATGTTACTTATTACTTAGTATAGCCTTATGCATGTCCCATCAAGTCTACACATATTACGTGTTACTTATTACTTAGTATAGACTTATGTATGTCACATCAAGTCTACACATATTACATGTTACTTATTACTTAGTATAGACTTATGTATGTCACATCAAGTCTACACATATTACATGTTACTTAATACTTAGGATAGCCTTATGCATGTCCCATCAAGTCTACACATATTACATGTTACTTATTACTTAGTATAACCTTATGTATGTCCCATCAAGTCTACACATATTACATGTTACAAACTGCTATGTGTAACTGGCCCTTTAAATGGAAAATTGCCCTGCTTCCCTGGATTTTGGAGAAGCCTATTTGCCAGCCTCCTTCCACATGACTATGGCCCCTGGAAGATTGTGCCCCTGAGGACATATTGACTTTTGTTGGGTGTGTATGGCCCTTTAAGAACCATCTGGGGACATATTGTGACTTTGATGAACAATGCCCCTTTAAGACTATGTCCCCAGACCTGTGAAATGACTTGTCCCTGGCTTTCTCCCACTTGGTTCAGTTTCATTGTGTGCCATTAAGAGTTAAATTTTGTTCAGCTTCAAGAAACCTATTCTAAATACAAGTCTGCTGGGATTAGCTCTAATTAGGTTTAGTGATCAACTTTCCCATTGTCTAATCAGACTAGTATTGATAAGGTGGACTGCATTGTTTTAGTGTGTGTAATGTTATCTGCTGAAGTAAATGTTGTGGCCTGTCAAAGGGAGTGTCTCTATCTAATATCAAATGTGTGATGGGGGATTTTATGCCTCCCCCTGAGAGTGTCCTGTTTGCATGTAACCTGAATAAAAGCAGGCTGTGTGCTCCAGCACATCAGACCTATTTTCTGTCCCTCTAACTTGCAGCTTTGACTCATGTTTGTAGGGGACAGCTTCAGCTAATATCACTACAGGGATTGCTGACTATGGTGCTGATGATTCTTTGGTGAGCGCTAGGAGCATCCTTTTCTACGGTCCAACTTCCAGCCAGCCTGGAGGCAACCGTAACATTTGGCGGCAGCGGTGGGATTGGCGTCCTAGCGCAAGGAGCAGCACCACAACAGCACTGGTATCGTAGGAAAGTTATTGAGGGCAACGCTAGCCACTGCGCAGCGTCCCTACCTACATCAGCATGGAGCTGACAAGATACTGGTCAGAACCCTGTGAAGAGCACCTCAACCTGATCCGTCGCTATGAGGGCGCTGATTTCGTTCCAGAGGTAAAGAGGCGGCTAGTCCGATATGGTCCAGACCCTGCACAGGAGGTAGTCAGTCGCCTCATCCGGGAATTGGCTACTGAGAACGAAGCGGCACGAGCCTTTGAGCGCCAACTGTGGAGTTTGAGGGTATGGACACCTGGTCTCTCTCCCCAGCCGCAGCATGTTCCACAGGGAGAGGAGAGCAGCGACCTCCCTCCCCAGCGGCAGTATACTGTGCAGAGGAAAGAGACAACCAGTCTCCTTCCCCAACCAGAGATACCAGAGGCAGCAGGCCTCATAGACTGGTCCTGGGAGGACCCCCAGCAGGCAGGTGGAGATGGGACCGCAGTCTCTCTACCGGCCCTACAGGGATGCTGGGCAGGCAGCCCAGATCCCCAGCGACAGACCCAGCTACAGGGAGGGGAGAGCATCGACCTCCCTCCCCAGCCGGAGTGTGCCTTCCAGGGAGAGGAGACAACCGGTCTCTCTCCCCAGCCGCAGCATGTTCCACAGGAAGCGGAGAGCATCGACCTCCCTTCCCAACGGCCACCGGAGTATCAGGAGGAGGAGGTAAGCCAATCTCCCCCTCCCCAGCTAACTCCTAACTTGGGCCCAGGGTTAACAGTGGAGATGTTAACCCCCACTGACCCCCACGTTCCCTTTGCCACCGGGCAGGACTATGCCGCAATTCCCCCAGCAGAAGAGCTGGCATCAGGACAGAGCGCTGCTGGCCTCTGCCCTACAGACCCCCTTGTTACAGGACTGGCCTGCAAACCCCTCACCCCAGCAGAAGCGCTGGCACCAGGGCAGAGTGCCGCTGGCCTCTGCCCCCCAAGTACCATCAGCTATTTGCCCAGCTGCGCCAGGAAGGCAGAGGATGCTACCCTTTCATCCTATAACCTGGAACCTACAGGCCAGTACTACTTATTGTGGGGGGGCTACTGTGCTGCTAATGTTTATTTGTGGGTGGGTTGCGAGACTAACTTAGGCACTGACCGACAGAAGGTCAGGTGCCTGGTTAGTCTCCCTCCAAAAGGGGAGATATGTTACAAACTGCTATGTGTAACTGGCCCTTTAAATGGAAAATTGCCCTGCTTCCCTGGATTTTGGAGAAGCCTATTTGCCAGCCTCCTTCCACATGACTATGGCCCCTGGAAGATTGTGCCCCTGAGGACATATTGACTTTTGTTGGGTGTGTATGGCCCTTTAAGAACCATCTGGGGACATATTGTGACTTTGATGAACAATGCCCCTTTAAGACTATGTCCCCAGACCTGTGAAATGACTTGTCCCTGGCTTTCTCCCACTTGGTTCAGTTTCATTGTGTGCCATTAAGAGTTAAATTTTGTTCAGCTTCAAGAAACCTATTCTAAATACAAGTCTGCTGGGATTAGCTCTAATTAGGTTTAGTGATCAACTTTCCCATTGTCTAATCAGACTAGTATTGATAAGGTGGACTGCATTGTTTTAGTGTGTGTAATGTTATCTGCTGAAGTAAATGTTGTGGCCTGTCAAAGGGAGTGTTTCTATCTAATATCAAATGTGTGATGGGGGATTTTATGCCTCCCCCTGAGAGTGTCCTGTTTGCATGTAACCTGAATAAAAGCAGGCTGTGTGCTCCAGCACATCAGACCTATTTTCTGTCCCTCTAACTTGCAGCTTTGACTCATGTTTGTAGGGGACAGCTTCAGCTAATATCACTACAGGGATTGCTGACTATGGTGCTGATGATTCTTTGGTGAGCGCTAGGAGCATCCTTTTCTACGGTCCAACTTCCAGCCAGCCTGGAGGCAACCGTAACATTACATGTTACTTATTACTTAGTATAGACTTATGTATGTCACATCAAGTCTACACATATTACATGTTACTTAATACTTAGGATAGCCTTATGCATGTCCCATCAAGTCTACACATATTACAGGTTACTTATTACTTAGTATAGCATTATGTATGTCCTATCAAGTCTACACATATTACTGTTACCTATTACTTAGTATAGCCTTATGCATGTCCCATCAAGTCTACACATGTTACATGTTATTTATTACTTAGTATAGACATATGTATGTCCCATCAAGTCTACACATATTACATGTTACTTATTGCTTAGGATAGCCTTATGCATGTCCCATCAAGTCTACACATATTACATGTTATTTATTACTTAGTATAGACATATGTATGTCCCATCAAGTCTACACATATTACATGTTACTTATTGCTTAGGATAGCCTTATGTATGTCCCATCAAGTCTACCCATATTACATGTTACTTATTACTTAGTATAGCCTTATGTATGTCACATCAAGTCTACATATATTACATGTTACTTATTACTTAGTATAGCCTTATGTATGTCACATCAAGTCTACATATATTACATGTTACTTATTAGTTAGGATAGCCTTATGCATGTCCCATCAAGTCTACACATATTACATGTTACTTATTACTTAGTATAACCTTATGTATGTCCCATCAAGTCTACACATATTACATGTTACTTATTACTTAGTATAGCCTTATGTATTTCCCATCAAGTCTACACATATTACATGTTACTTATTACTTAGTATTGCCTTATGCATGTCACATCAAGTCTACACATATTACATGTTACTTATTACTTAGTATAGCCTTATGTATGTACCATCAAGTCTACACATATTACATGTTACTTATTACTTAGTATAGCCTTATGTATGTCCCATCAAGTCTACACATATTACATGTTAGTTATTACATAGTATAGCCTTATGCATGTCCCATCAAGTCTACCCATATGACATGTAACGGACCTCTTTGCACTCAGCTACTGCAGAACACCAACCTCCCGAACTGGAACCTCACGAGTAGCTGCTAGCAGATGAACAGGAAAAGCACCCAAGCGGCTTATCCTCCTGGCAATCAGTCTCTAACAGCATACTGTAAATCCCACCCCCCCCCAAACACGAGACCAAGCTCCGTCTTGAGAGTAAAACAGGAATCTCTTTATTGAGTGCTACATGCCCGGTATTTAAGCAGGTCTCCCACCTGGTGGACAAGTATAGTACATTAGCCAATCGCAGTGGCTCAGGCATAAATGCTCCCCTTGGTACCAGTGAGCCCCTCCTCCCTATCCTGGAGATAATTGGGAAGAAATCCAACTATCTCCATGGCTAGAGGAAAATGCCCTTTTACAGGATACAATAAAGATACATTGCATAAACAATTAAACAATCAAACACAAGAAAACAATTGTCTATTTACAGGTAAAACAGATTAACATATCAAGTTAATTAACTGGGGAAGAAAGTTTACTCAGACAATCTGATGTTGGGCAGTCTAGTTAACATAATCACACAGGAACACAATCAGTTTACCCAGACAGACTCCTGAGACACAATCAGATTTGAAACAATATATTAACAGCTCTTATTAACTATTAAGTCCTTTATGCCCACTTGGTTTATAGAGTCACAATTGCTCCCACAAGGGGCACTCACACCCTGTACCCATCCTGTATTTATGGATACAGGGTGACATGGACATAAGACAGAGTTATGAAAGTACATGGGGTGTCCAGCATATAAAATTCCAAATTTCCATGCAGTCTCTGGGTATCCTTAAGTCCATGTACCTCCAGCCCAAAGTATGTTCCATAACAGGCCCTCCAATGCACAGTGGCGAGATTGGTCTTGTCACATCTCTCCCCTTTTCCAAACAGACTAACAGGGTATCTGACCTCCTGCCGGTCAGTGCCCTGGTTAGTCCAGCAACCCACCCACAAAACACAATCAGCAGTACAGCCCACCCACAGTAAATGGTTACTAAACCTGGGTAGAGGAGAAACTTGTCCATGTCCAGGTGCCTCACTGTGGCTGTGCGGGGGACTGGTAGGCTGCCTTGGTGGGTTGCTGAGTGGGCAGGGACCAGTGGTACTCTGCCCTGGTGCCAGCGCTACCACGGAAGTAGCCTGGTTGGAGCCTGGTGGTGGGAGGGGGAGACCGACTGTCTCCCTTTAGATACACAGCTCTGTTGCTGGAGGGGAAGACCGACTGTCTCCCCTTTGGCTAAACAGCCCTGTTGCTGGGGGACAGGACCGACTGTCCCTACCCCCTCTGCTGTAAGTGCAGAGACCACGGTCCAGTCTGAACGGTTGTGGGGCTTACTGTCTCCCCTGGGTATGTCAAGCTGCCGCTGGGGAGAGGGGGTAACAAGCTCCTCTCCCATACATACTGCCAGCCGCGGGGGAGGGAGACCGATTGTCTCCGCTCCCAATACCGAGTCCTGCTGCTGGGAAAAGGAGACTAGGCTCTCTATTCCCTGTAACACATACTGCTGTTGGGGAGCAGGACCGACCGTCTCTGCCCACAGTAGCTCAGTCTGCCACTGGGGAATGGAGACTGGGCTCCCAATTCCATGCAATTCACTCTGCTGCTGGGGGACAGGACCAACGGTCTCTGCCCCCTGTAACTCAACCTGCCACTGGGGAATGGATTCTGGGCTCCCAATTCCCTGTAGAACCGGTGGAGAGACCTCAGTCCCATCTCCACCGGCCACCTGGGGTCCTTCCCAGTAAATCTCCACAACATCTTCCCACCTGAATGGGTTTGGAACTGGGTCTGTCACCTTGCTGTCCTGCTGAGCCTTCCCAATGGAGTGGAAGAGATCTTGGTAGTCCTGCTCCAGTTTCAACTCCAGGGTTGCTAGGTGAGCCAGGTCTTGCTCTACCTCACGGGGGTCATCCCAGTCATGCCTAGCCTCCCTCTCGTAGAAAATGTCCTGAAGTCTGGTCTGCGCAGGGCTCCCGAAGTCAGTCTCTGCAAAGGATTCCTGTCATGGCCGTGCCTGGATTTGAAGCTGGGACTCCTGGTTCCCAGCCTGTTTTTCTTTTCCTGTGCCACCAGAGGTATCTGTTTATGTTTGCAGCATTTTGGAGACCTGTTACCTGCTTGCCAGCTGCAGGTAGTTTTCTAATCAGCTCTGCTATAAAGGGCTGCTTCACTAATCATTTGGTGCCTTAACATTGTGATATAATTCCTATGTGTTTGCCTCTGTTCTGCTTCCTGAATTCCTGTTGTGTTGTTGGATCCCTGGCATCTGAACTCGACTTGCTGATTGACCATTCTTCTGGATTCCCCTTTTTGCTTTATGAAAGATTGGACTGCTTTCCTGGCTACTGACCCTTGGCTTGTATTCTGACAATTTTTTTGTATCCTGTATGCTTACTTGGCTACTGTGTCATTCACCATGCTATGAGAACTGTAAGCTTAAAGGGACAGTTCACCCAAAAAAAATTCTCTCCTATAAATTATTCCCAATGATCCTTTTAACCTGCTAGAGTGCATTAAATTGGTTACAAGTACCTCCTTTACTCCTTTTTCAGCATTTGAAATAGCTGATTTAGCCTGTGGTAACGCCACCTACACTAAACAAATTAATACTGGAGTATAGGCTATTGAATAGCCTAAGGATACACAGCCAGAAGAAGAGATTACGCTCTCAGTGGGATGCAGGATAGTTAAGTAATAAAATGATAATTTTCCATTGTTCTCTCTATGTATTGAGCTTTGGTGTTCCAGACAAATAAAAGATAAGGAAGCTAGTCTGTTTACACAAACTTAGAACATAATGAGATCTGATATCACCTTTAAGTTCAACCCATTGTAATAGGCTGTGGTTTCAAAGCACAAAATCAGCTACTTCCTATACACAAATAAGCATGAAAATTGAATTTCTCAAATATTTTATACTCTGCAGTTGGTATAACAAGTAATTTAAAATACATTAATGGAAAAACAATTTTACAGTGTACTGTCCCTTTAACTGGCTGCTGAGACTAAGCAACTATACTGTGACATCTGTTTATCCTGAAGCCAAGTATCTCTGCTGTGAGTACCTGTATACTTCCTTGGCTGTTGGTTCTAAACTCCACTGCTGTAAGAACTGTATGTACATCTGCTTGCTGAGTCTAAGCAACTCTACTGTGACATTTGTCTTCCTGAAACCAAGTGTCCTTACTGAGATACTGGCGTATGCTCGGCCCAGTCCTGAAACCAAGTTACCTTACCGAGATACTGGCGTATGCTCGGCCCCTTCCTGAAACCAAGTTACCTTACCGAGATACTGGCGTATGCTCGGCCCCTTCCTGAAACCAAGTTACCTTACTGAGATACTGGCGTATGCTCGGCCCCTTCCTGAAACCAAGTTACCTTACTGAGATACCTCGGCCCCTTCCTGAAACCAAGTTACCTTACCGAGATACTGGCGTATGCTCGGCCCCTTCCTGAAACCAAGTTACCTTTCCGAGATACTGGCGTATGCTCGCCCCCTTCCGGAAACCAAGTTGCCCCTTCCAGAAACCAAGTTGCCTTACCGAGATACTGGCTTATGCTCGGCCCCTTCCTGAAACCAAGTTACCTTACCGAGATACTGGCGTATGCTCGGCCTGTTCCTGAAACCAAGTTACCTTACCGAGATACTGGCGTATGCTCGGCACGTTCCTGAAACCAAGTTACCTTACCGAGATACTGGCGTATGCTCGGTTCCTTCCTGAAACCAAGTTACCTTACCGAGATGCTGGCGTATGCTCGGCCTCTTCCGGAAACCAAGTTGCCTTATCGAGATACTGGCGTATGCTCGGCCCCTTCCTGAAACCAAGTTGCCTTACCGAGATACTGGCGTATGTTTGGTCCGTTCCTGAACCCCATTTGCCTTACCAAGATACTGGCGTATGCTCGGCCCGTTCCTGAAACCAAGTTGCTTTACCGAGATATTGGTGTACGCTCGGCCCGTTCCTGAAACCAAGTTGCCTTACCGAGATACTGGCGTATGCTCGGCCCGTTCCTGAAACCAAGTTGCCTTACCGATATACTGGTGTATGCTCGGCCCGTTCCTGAAACCAAGTTGCCTTACCAAAGACTTTCGTTTGTTTATTATCAGTTTGGAATATAACCTTGATGTGCTTTACCTCTTGTTTTCCTTGCATAACCTTAGTAAAGTTTCTTTAAGAAAAGACCTTCTTTGTTCTGTGTTTCCATTCTGGTATACTGAGTCCTACTCACCTCTTCACATCCTCTCAGCTTAACTCAGCCATCACCTCGCACATGCTGCATACCCCTGAACCTGCTCAGTCGAGCATGACAGAATGTCAAGGCCACACCTTGCAGAGGTGGTACCAGTTTTGAAAGCCCTACTAGAACAAGTGACAAACATGGCACAGCTAATGCAACTGTTTTTTCAAGACCTTCCTGATAAGGTGCAACGTATAACACAGTCCTATGCCACAGACATTCAGATTTTATTTGACACTCAGAGAGATTTTTTTCAAAAATTTTTTTGCCAATTAACTCCAGAGAAATCTTCCACAGTTCTGACTTCCTCTGTACCTCCCAGAGCTGCCTCAGTGACATTTAAAGGAAAGTCTTCTAAAACTACTGCAGAGGGTATCATCAAAGCTGCTACAGCACCCCTTTCACCTACGAAGAATACAAGAAGGAGAACTCAAGGGCTCTGTTTTTATTGTGGGGGCTCTAGCCATATCATCTCCTACTGTCCAGTTAGACCTCCTAAGAGATCTACCCAAGACTCCTCAGCTACTAGTTCTGCTTCATCTGCTTTGGTGACAGCTGGGAAGAGTACCTCAAACCCAACAACAAAGATGGCAGAGGACCGGTTACATAATATCCTGGGGCAACAACTCCCAGATGAAACTGCAAACTGGTACTTCTCACATAAAATCTGACTTTGCTTCTTCTCTGGAAGTTTCTGTTCCCTCTTTTCAAAAGGGTTCCATTACATTAAGTCATCAGCAGGAGTCTGGTTCATCTGTTTCCTTAACCTTCCAAAACCCTGTGACTCAGGTATCACCAGTTCTAGCTGGAACCTTACCACCCACAGTATCATCTGGCACTGAGGAAGATAATTCAGATGGTTTTTCTTCAATTTATGAATATTCAAACTCGGAAGAGTCAGAACCCCAAACTGCAGTCCGGGGGAAGGAACACGAGTCATCTGCCTAAATGCTCCAGAATAAAATCTAAAAGAACCATTGTTGCAACGACTTTCTTCAGAAAGGCCCAAGGACCAACATTATACCTCCTGAATGTATCCTTGCCTCTGATGGGACTGTGGTCAGTAAAGTGGACCTTCTAAGATACGAAGAAGCTAAGGCTGCTCAGAGAGTATCCTTGGGAAGGGGTAACTGTCAAGGACGTGCCTGGATTTGAACCTGGGACTCCTGGTTCCCAGCCTGTTTTTCTTTTCCTGTGCCACCAGAGGTATCTGTTTATGTTTGCAGCATTTTGGAGACCTGTTACCTGCTTGCCAGCTGCAGGTAGTTTTCTAATCAGCTCTGGTATAAAGGGCTGCTTCACTAATCATTTGGTGCCTTGACATTGTGATATAATTCCTTTGTTTCTGCCTCTGTTCTGTTTCCTGAATTCCTGTTGTGTTGTTGGATCCCTGGCATCTGAACTCGACTTGCTGATTGACCATTCTTCTGGATTACCCTTTTTGCTTTATGAAAGATTGGACTGCTTTCCTGGCTACTGACCCTTGGCTTGTATTCTGACAATTCTTTTGTATCCTGTATGCTTACTTGGCTATTGTGTCATTCACGACACCATGCTGTGAGAACTGTAAGCTTAACTGGCTGCTGAGTCTAAGCAACTATACTGTGACATCTGTTTATCCTGAAGCCAAGTACCTCTGCTGTGAGTACCTGTATACTTCCTTGGCTGTTGGTACTAAACTCCACTGCTGTAAGAACTGTATGTACATCTGCTTGCTGAGTCTAAGCAACTCTACTGTGACATTTGTCTTCCTGAAACCAAGTGTCCTTACAGAGATACTGGCGTATGCTCGGCCCCTTCCTGAAACCAAGTGTCCTTACTTAGATTCTGGCGTATGCTCGGCCCCTTCCTGAAACCAAGTGTCCTTACCGAGATTCTGGCATATGCTCGGTCCCTTCCTGAAACCAAGTTACCTTACCGAGATACTGGCGTATGCTCGGCCCCTTCCTGAAACCAAGTTACCTTTACGAGATACTGGCGTATGCTCGGCCCCTTCCTTAAACCAAGTTACTTTTCCGAGATACTGGCGTATGCTAGGCCCCTTCCTGAAACCAAATTACCTTACCTAGATACTGGCGTATGCTCAGCCCCTTCCTGAAACAAAGTTACCTTTCCGAGATACTGGTGTATGCTTGGCCCATTCCTGAAACCAAGTTACCTTTCCGAGATACTGGCGTATGCTCGGCCCCTTCCTGAAACCAAGTTGCCTTACCGAGATACTGGCGTATACTCGGCCCCTTCCTGAAACCAAGTGTCCTTACCGAGATACTGGCATATGCTCGGCCCCTTCCTGAAACCAAGTTACCTTACCGAGATACTGGCATATGCTCGTCCCCTTCCTGAAACCAAGTTACCTTTCCGAGATACTGGCGTATGCTCGGCCCCTTCCTGAAACCAAGTTACTTTTCCGAGATACTGGCGTATTCTAGGCCCCTTCCTGAAACCAAGTTACATTACCGAGATACTGGCGTATGCTCAGCCCCTTCCTGAAGCAAAGTTACCTTTCCGAGATACTGGTGTATGCTCGGCCCGTTCCTGAAACCAAGTTACCTTTCCGAGATACTGGCGTATGCTCGGCCCCTTCCTGAAACCAAGTTGCCTTACCGAGATACTGGCGTATACTCTGCCCCTTCCTGAAACCAAGTGTCCTTACCAAGATACTGGCGTATGCTTGGCCCCTTCCTGAAACCAAGTGTCCTTACCGAGATACTGGCGTATGCTCGGCCCCTTCCTGAAACCAAGTGTCCTTACCGAGATACTTGCATATGCTCGGCCCCTTCCTGAAACCATGTTACCTTACCGAGATACTGGCCTATGCTCGGCCCCTTCCTGAAACCAAGTTGCCTTACCGAGATACCGGCGTATGCTTGGTCCATTCCTGAACTCCAGTTGCTTTACCGAGATACTGGCATATGCTCAACCCGTTCCTGAAACCAAGTTACCTTACCGAGATACTGACGTATGCTCGGCCCGTTCTTAAACCCCAGTTGCCTTACCGAGATACTGGCGTATGCTCGGCCCGTTCCTGAACCCAAGTTGCTTTACCGAGATACTGGCGTACGCTCGGCCCGTTCCTGAACCCAAATTGCCTTACCGAGATACTGGTGTTCCCAGCCTGTTTTCTTTTCCTGTGCCACCAGAGGTATCTGTTTATGTTTGCAGCATTTTGGAGACCTGTTACCTGCTTGCCAGCTGCAGGTAGTTTTCTAATCAGCTCTGCTATAAAGGGCTGCTTCACTAATCATTTGGTGCCTTAACATTGTGATATAATTCCTTTGTTTTTGCCTCTATTCTGTTTCCTGAATTCCTGTTTTGTTGTTGGATCCCTGGCATCTGAACTCGGCTTGCTGATTGACCATTCTTCTGGATTCACCTTTTTGCTTTATGAAAGATTTCCTGGCTACTGACCCTTGGCTTGTATTCTGACAATTCTTTTGTATCCTGTATGCTTACTTGGCTACCGTGTCATTCACGACACCATGCTGTGAGAACTGTAAGCTTAACTGGCTGCTGAGTCTAAGCAACTATACTGTGACATCTGTTTATCCTGAAGCCAAGTACCTCTGCTGTGAGTACCTGTATACTTCCTTAGCTGTTGGTACTAAACTCCACTGCTGTAAGAACTGTATGTACATCTGCTTGCTGAGTCTAAGCAACTCTACTGTGACATTTGTCTTCCTGAAACCAAGTTTCCTTACAGAGATACTGGCGTATGCTCGACCCCTTCCTGAAACCAAGTGTCCTTACCTAGATTCTGGCGTATGCTCGGCCCCTTCGTGAAACCAAGTGTCCTTACCGAGATTCTGGCATATGCTCGGTCCCTTCCTGAAACCAAGTTACCTTACCGAGATACTGGCGTATGCTCGGCCCCTTCCTGAAACCAAGTTACCTTTACGAGATACTGGCGTATGCTCGGCCCCTTCCTTAAACCAAGTTACTTTTCCGAGATACTGGCATATGCTAGGCCCCTTCCTGAAACCAAGTTACCTTACCTAGATACTGGCGTATGCTCAGCCCCTTCCTGAAACAAAGTTACCTTTCCGAGATACTGGTGTATGCTCGGCCCATTCCTGAAACCAAGTTACCTTTCCGAGATACTGGCGTATGCTCGGCCCCTTCCTGAAACCAAGTTGCCTTACCGAGATACTGGCGTATACTCGGCCCCTTCCTGAAACCAAGTGTCCTTACCGAGATACTGGCGTATGCTTGGCCCCTTCCTGAAACCATGTTACCTTACCGAGATACTGGCCTATGCTCGGCCCCTTCCTGAAACCATGTTACCTTACCGAGATACTGGCCTATGCTCGGCCCCTTCCTGAAACCAAGTTGCCTTACCGAGATACCGGCGTATGCTCGGCCCCTTCCTGAACCCAAGTTGCTTTACCGAGATACTGGCGTATGCTCAACCAGTTCCTGAAACCAAGTTGACTTACCAAGATACTGGCGTATGCTCGGTCCGTCTAAGCAACTCTACTGTGACATTTGTCTTCCTGAAACCAAGTGTCCTTACAGAGATACTGGCGTATGCTCGGCCCCTTCCTGAAACCAAGTGTCCTTACCGAGATTCTGGCGTATGCTCGGCCCCTTCCTGAAACCAAGTGTCCTTACCGAGATTCTGGCATATGCTCGGCCCCTTCCTGAAACCAAGTTACCTTACCGAGATACTGGCATATGCTCGTCCCCTTCCTGAAACCAAGTTACCTTTCCGAGATACTGGCGTATGCTCGGCCCCTTCCTGAAACCAAGTTACTTTTCCGAGATACTGGCGTATTCTAGGCCCCTTCCTGAAACCAAGTTACCTTACCGAGATACTGGCGTATGCTCAGCCCCTTCCTGAAACAAAGTTACCTTTCCGAGATACTGGTGTATGCTCGGCCCGTTCCTGAAACCAAGTTACCTTTACGAGATACTGGCGTATGCTCGGCCCCTTCCTGAAACCAAGTTGCCTTACCGAGATACTGGCGTATACTCGGCCCCTTCCTGAAACCAAGTGTCCTTACCAAGATACTGGCGTATGCTTGGCCCCTTCCTGAAACCAAGTGTCCTTACCGAGATACTGGCGTATGCTCGGCCCCTTCCTGAAACCAAGTGTCCTTACCGAGATACTGGCGTATGCTCGGCCCCTTCCTGAAACCAAGTTACCTTACCGAGATACTTGCATATGCTCGGCCCCTTCCTGAAACCATGTTACCTTACCGAGATACTGGCCTATGCTCGGCCCCTTCCTGAAACCAAGTTGCCTTACCGAGATACCGGCGTATGCTTGGTCCATTCCTGAACTCCAGTTGCTTTACCGAGATACTGGCGTATGCTCAACCCGTTCCTGAAACCAAGTTGCCTTACCGAGATACTGGAGTATGCTCGGTCCGTTCTTGAACCCCAGTTGCCTTACCGAGATACTGGCGTATGCTCGGCCCGTTCCTGAACCCAAGTTGCTTTACCGAGATACTGGCGTACGCTCGGCCCGTTCCTGAACCCAAATTGCCTTACCGAGATACTGGCGTACGCTCGGCCCGTTCCTGAAACAAAGTTGCCTTACCGAGATACTGGTGTTCCCAGCCTGTTTTCTTTTCCTGTGCCACCAGAGGTATCTGTTTATGTTTGCAGCATTTTGGAGACCTGTTACCTGCTTGCCAGCTGCAGGTAGTTTTCTAATCAGCTCTGCTATAAAGGGCTGCTTCACTAATCATTTGGTGCCTTAACATTGTGATATAATTCCTTTGTTTTTGCCTCTATTCTGTTTCCTGAATTCCTGTTTTGTTGTTGGATCCCTGGCATCTGAACTCGGCTTGCTGATTGACCATTCTTCTGGATTCACCTTTTTGCTTTATGAAAGATTTCCTGGCTATTAACCCTTGGCTTGTATTCTGACAATTCTTTTGTATCCTGTATGCTTACTTGGCTACCGTGTCATTCACGACACCATGCTGTGAGAACTGTAAGCTTAACTGGCTGCTGAGTCTAAGCAACTATACTGTGACATCTGTTTATCCTGAAGCCAAGTACCTCTGCTGTGAGTACCTGTATACTTCCTTGGCTGTTGGTACTAAACTCCACTGCTGTAAGAACTGTATGTTAATCTGCTTGCTGAGCCTAAGCAACTATACTGTGACATCTGTTTATCCTGAAGCCAAGTGCCTCTGCTGTGAGTACCTGTATACTTCCTTGGCTGTTGGTTCTAAACTCCACTGCTGTAAGAACTGTATGTACATCTGCTTGCTGAGTCTAAGCAACTCTACTGTGACATTTGTCTTCCTGAAACCAAGTGTCCTTACCGAGATACTGGCGTATGCTCGGCCCCTTCCTGAAACCAAGTTGCCTTATCGAGATACTGGCGTATGCTCGGCCCCTTCCTGAAACCAAGTTACCTTTCCGAGATACTGGCGTATGCTCGGCCCCTTCCTGAAACCAAGTTACTTTTCCGAGATACTGGCGTATTCTAGGCCCCTTCCTGAAACCAAGTTACCTTACCGAGATACTGGCGTATGCTCAGCCCCTTCCTGAAACAAAGTTACCTTTCCGAGATACTGGTGTATGCTCGGCCCGTTCCTGAAACCAAGTTACCTTTACGAGATACTGGCGTATGCTCGGCCCCTTCCTGAAACCAAGTTGCCTTACCGAGATACTGGCGTATACTCGGCCCCTTCCTGAAACCAAGTGTCCTTACCAAGATACTGGCGTATGCTTGGCCCCTTCCTGAAACCAAGTGTCCTTACCGAGATACTGGCGTATGCTCGGCCCCTTCCTGAAACCAAGTGTCCTTACCGAGATACTGGCGTATGCTCGGCCCCTTCCTGAAACCAAGTTACCTTACCGAGATACTTGCATATGCTCGGCCCCTTCCTGAAACCATGTTACCTTACCGAGATACTGGCCTATGCTCGGCCCCTTCCTGAAACCAAGTTGCCTTACCGAGATACCGGCGTATGCTTGGTCCATTCCTGAACTCCAGTTGCTTTACCGAGATACTGGCGTATGCTCAACCCGTTCCTGAAACCAAGTTGCCTTACCGAGATACTGGAGTATGCTCGGTCCGTTCTTGAACCCCAGTTGCCTTACCGAGATACTGGCGTATGCTCGGCCCGTTCCTGAACCCAAGTTGCTTTACCGAGATACTGGCGTACGCTCGGCCCGTTCCTGAACCCAAATTGCCTTACCGAGATACTGGCGTACGCTCGGCCCGTTCCTGAAACAAAGTTGCCTTACCGAGATACTGGTGTTCCCAGCCTGTTTTCTTTTCCTGTGCCACCAGAGGTATCTGTTTATGTTTGCAGCATTTTGGAGACCTGTTACCTGCTTGCCAGCTGCAGGTAGTTTTCTAATCAGCTCTGCTATAAAGGGCTGCTTCACTAATCATTTGGTGCCTTAACATTGTGATATAATTCCTTTGTTTTTGCCTCTATTCTGTTTCCTGAATTCCTGTTTTGTTGTTGGATCCCTGGCATCTGAACTCGGCTTGCTGATTGACCATTCTTCTGGATTCACCTTTTTGCTTTATGAAAGATTTCCTGGCTATTAACCCTTGGCTTGTATTCTGACAATTCTTTTGTATCCTGTATGCTTACTTGGCTACCGTGTCATTCACGACACCATGCTGTGAGAACTGTAAGCTTAACTGGCTGCTGAGTCTAAGCAACTATACTGTGACATCTGTTTATCCTGAAGCCAAGTACCTCTGCTGTGAGTACCTGTATACTTCCTTGGCTGTTGGTACTAAACTCCACTGCTGTAAGAACTGTATGTTAATCTGCTTGCTGAGCCTAAGCAACTATACTGTGACATCTGTTTATCCTGAAGCCAAGTGCCTCTGCTGTGAGTACCTGTATACTTCCTTGGCTGTTGGTTCTAAACTCCACTGCTGTAAGAACTGTATGTACATCTGCTTGCTGAGTCTAAGCAACTCTACTGTGACATTTGTCTTCCTGAAACCAAGTGTCCTTACCGAGATACTGGCGTATGCTCGGCCCCTTCCTGAAACCAAGTTGCCTTATCGAGATACTGGCGTATGCTCGGCCCCTTCCTGAAACCAAGTTACCTTACTGAGATACTGGCGTATGCTCGGCCCCTTCCTGAAACCAAGTTACCTTACTGAGATACTGGCGTATGCTCGGCCCCTTCCTGAAACCAAGTTACCTTACTGAGATACTGGCGTATGCTCGGCCCCTTCCTGAAACCAAGCTACCTTACTGAGATACTGGCGTATGCTCGGCCCCTTCCTGAAACCAAGTTACCTTACTGAGATACTGGCGTATGCTCGGCCCCTTCCTGAAACCAAGTTACCTTACTGAGATACTGGCGTATACTCGGCCCCGTCCTGAAACCAAGTTACCTTACTGAGATACTGGCGTATGCTCGGCCCCTTCCTGAAACCAAGTTACCTTACTAAGATACTGGCGTATGCTCGGCCCCTTCCTGAAACCAAGTTGCCTTACCGAGATACTGGCGTATGCTCGGCCCCGTCCTGAAACCAAGTTACCTTACCGAGATACTGGCGTATGCTCGGCCCCTTCCTGAAGCCAAGTTACCTTACCGAGATACTGGCGTATGCTCGGCCCCTTCTGGAAAACAAGTTACCTTACCGAGATACTGGCGTATGCTCAGCCCCTTCCTGAAACCAAGTTACCTTACCGAGATACTGGCGTATGCTCGGTCCCTTTCTGAAACCAAGTTACCTTACAGAGATACTGGCGTATGTATGTCCCATCAAGTCTACATATATTACATTTTACTTATTACTTAGTATAGCCTTATGTATGTCCTATCAAGTCTACACATATTACATGTAACTTATTACTTAGTATAGCCTTATGCATGTTCCATCAAGTCTACACATACTACATGTTACTTATTACTTAGTATAGCCTTATGCATGTCCCATCAAGTCTACACATATTACATGTTACTTATTACTTAGTATAGCCTTATGTATGTCCCATCACGTCTACACATATTACTTGTTACTTATTACTTAGGATAACCTTATGCATGTCCCATCAATTCTACACATATTACATGTTACTTATTACTTAGTATAGCCTTATGCATGTCACATCAAGTCTACACATATTACATGTTACTTATTACTTAGTATAGCCTTATGTATGTCCCATCAAGTCTACACATATTATATGTTACTTATTACTTAGGATAGCCTTATGTATGTCCCATCACGTGTACACATATTACATGTTACTGTTTTCTGAGGATGGCCTTATACTTGTCCCATCAAGTCTACACCTATTAAATGTTATTTATTACTTAGGATAGCCTTATGCATGTCCCATAAAGTCTACACATATTACATGTTACTTATTACTTAGTATAACCTTATGTATGTCCCATCAAGTCTACACATATTACATGTTACTTATTACTTAGGATAGCCTTATGCATGTCCCATCAAGTCTACACATATTACATGTTGCTTATTACTTAGTATAGCCTTATGTATGTACCATCAAGTCTACACATATTACATGTTACTTTTTCCTTAGGATAGCCTTATGCATGTCCCATCAAGTCTACACATATTACATGTTACTTTTTCCTTAGGATAGCCTTATGCATGTCCCATCAAGTCTACACATATTACATGTTACTTATTACTTAGTATAGCCTTATGTATGTCCCATCAAGTCTACACATATTACATGTTACTTATTACTTAGTATAGCCTTATGTATGTCCCATCAAGTCTACACATATTACATGTTACTTATTACTTAGTATAGCCTTATGTATGTCCCATCAAGTCTACACATATTACATGTTACTTATTACTTAGTATAACCTTATGTATGTCCCATCAAGTCTATACATATTATATGTTACTTATTACTTAGTATAACCTTATGTATGTCCCATCAAGTCTACACATATTACATGTTACGTATTACTTAGTATAGCCTTATGCATGTCCCATCATGTCTACGCATATTACCTGTTACTTATTACTTAGGATAGCCTTATGTATGTCCCATCAAGTCTACACATATTACATGTTACTTATTACTTAGTATAGCCTTATGTATGTCACATCAAGTCTACACATATTACATGTTACTTATTACTTAGTATAACCTTATGTATGTCCCATCAAGTCTACACATATTACATGTTACTTATTACTTAGTATAACCTTATGTATGTCCCATCAAGTCTACACATATTACATGTTACTTATTACTTAGTATAGCCTTATGTATGTCCCATCAAGTCTATACATATTACATGTTACTTATTACTTAGTATAGCCTTATGTATATCCCATCAAGTCTACACATATTACATGTTACTTATTACTTAGTATAACCTTATGCATGCCCCATCAAGTCTACACATATTACATGTTACTTATTACTTAGTATAACCTTATGTATGTCACATCAAGTCTACACATATTACATGTTACTTATTACTTAGTATAACCTTATGTATGTCCCATCAAATCTACACATATTACATGTTATTTATTACTTAGTATAGCCTTATGCATGTCCCATCAAGTCTACACATATTACATGTTACTTATTACTTAGGATAGCCTTATGTATGTCCCATCAAGTCTACACATATTACATGTTACTTATTACTTAGGATAGCCTTATGCATGTCCCATCAAGTCTACACATATTACATGTTACTTATTACTTAGGATAGCCTTATGCATGCCCCATCAAATCTACACATATTACATTTTACTTATTACTTAGTATAACCTTATGTATGTCACATCAAGTCTACACATATTACATGTTACGTATTACTTAGTATAACCTTATGTATGTCCCATCAAGTCTACACATATTACATGTTACTTATTACTTAGTATAGCCTTATGTATGTCCCATCAAGTCTACACATATTACATGTTACTTATTACTTAGTATAGCCTTATGCATGTCCTATCAAATCTACACATATTACATGTTACTTGTTACTTAGTATAGCCTTATGCATGTCCCATCAAGTTTACACATATTACTGTTACTTATTACTTAGTATAACCTTATGTATGTCCCATCAAGTCTACACATATTACATGTTACTTATTACTTAGTATAGCCTTATGCATGTCCCATCAAGTCTACACATATTACATGTTACTTATTACTTAGTATAACCTTATGCATGCCCCATCAAGTCTACACATATTACATGTTACTTATTACTTAGTATAGCCTTATGCATGTCCTATCAAATCTACACATATTACATGTTACTTATTACTTAGTATAACCTTATGCATGTCCCATCATGTCTACACATATTACTGTTACTTATTACTTAGTATAGTCTTATGCATGTCCCATCAAGTCTACACATATTACTGTTACTTATTACTTAGTATAGCCTTATGTATGTCCTATCAAGTCTACACATATTACATGTTACTTATTACTTAGTATAGCCTTATGTATGTCCCATCAAGTCTACACATATTACATGTTACTTATTACTTAGTATAGCCTTATGTATGTCCCATCAAGTCTACACATATTACATATTACTTATTACTTAGTATAGTCTTATGCATGTCCCATCAAGTCATCACATATTACATGTTACTTATTACTTAGGATAACCTTATGCATGTCCCATCAAGTCTACACATATTACATGTTACTTATTACTTAGTATAACCTTATGTATGTCCCATCAAGTCTACACATATTACATGTTACTTATTACTTAGTATAACCTTATGTATGTCCCATCAAGTCTACACATATTACATGTTACTTATTACTTAGTATAGCCTTATGTATGTCCCATCAAGTCTACACATATTACATGTTACTTATTACTTAGTATAACCTTATGCATGTCCCATCAAGTCTACACATATTAAATGTTATTTATTACTTAGGATAGCCTTATGCATGTGCCATCAAGTCTACACATATTACATGTTATTTATAACTTAGGATAGCCTTATGCATGTGCCATCAAGTCTACACCTTATTACATGTTACTTATTACTTAGTATAGCCTTATGCCAGTGACGTGCACTCATAGGAGGCAGGTGAGGCAGTGCCGCACCTGCCATTTGGGGCAAAAGAAAAACAAATAGAGAATTTTATTTAAAAAAAAAAAAAGTTAAAATGTTTTTTTTTTTTTTACATGTCAAACTATAATATTGCGCAATAGAGAGGCACTGAGTTCTGGTGTTTCTCTATTGCGCAATATTTTAACTGTATTTTTATATCTAGCTGCTCTGCAGCATCACCCGGTGGTAATTTGCAGGAGCAGCCCGGCTGAGAAAATTGTTATATAAGGCATCTCTAATGAGGCCTCGACTGTTCCCTGGGAGACCGGCTCATCCAATAAACACCGGTGTTGACTCCCTGGCTCTGCTTATACAGTGAGTGCACTACTGACTGGAGTGTCTGCGCATGCGCAAGGAAGGAGCAGCGCGGCGGCGGGAACAACAGCCAGTGCACTCATTCCTGCCTGTCACGTCAGCCTGAGCCAAGCAGAGAGTGGAGGAGGCTGCCTGATCTATTAGAGAGTGGACCTCGCACCGCATATCGCAGCTGCTGCCTGACCGTGACCTACTGACCTGTCACCTGTGACCACCTGAAGGAAGGAGCCGTCCAAGTCAGCACACAGTCCGTCACACTGTCACACAAGTAAGTCATCAGAATGACAAGCCATGCCGTGTGATAGTGTGATGATCGTGCACTGCTGCTGTTGTTTGTTATGATATATATTTATTTATTGTGAGGCTTGGGGTTGTGAGAATACGGGACCGGGTAGTGGGTGCCCCCCCCCCCTGCTTAAATTTGAAGTGCCTCTGTGACCGTGTTGGAAGGAACTTGTGGCTCAGTCTGATCCTCTTCTCTGCTTATTTGCTAATTGCTTAGTAAATGTATTTTGTGTATGACCCGGTCAGTGTTGTAAATACTTACAACACTGACCAGGTCATACACAAAATACATTTATTAAGCAAAACTTGCAAGTTGCTGGCTATGCTATGGTATGTTCCACAGCCCACTTCCCAACTTCTCTGGCAGTTTAATAAATATATGTTAAAATGAGCAGCCATCTTGTTATTTAGTGCTTATTTGCTTAATAAATGTATTTTGTGTTTGACAAAGTCAGTATTGTAACTTACTAAATATATTTAAATTATAAATATATTTTAATGAGCAGCCATTTTGTGATTTTTTGCTTATTTGCTTAATAAATGTAACTTACAATACTGACCAGGTCATACACAAAATACATTTATTAAGCAAAACTTGCAAGTTGCTATGCTATGGTATGTTCCACTTCCCAACTTCTCTGGCAGCTTAATAAATATATTTTAATGAGCAACCATCTTGCAGCCATCTTGTGATTTAGTGCTTATTTGCTTAATACATTTTTTTTGTGTTTGACAAGGTCAGTATTGTAACTTACTAAATATATTTAAATAATAAATATATTTTAATGAGCAGCCATTTTGTGTTTTTGTGCTTATTTGCTTAATAAATGTAATTTACAACACTGACCAGGTCATACACAAAATACATTTATTAAGCAAAACTTGCAAGTTGCTATGATATGGTATGTTTGTTGAAAATCAGATCTAAATATGCTCATTAGCTACTGAGCATATTTAGATATTTTTTCCAACAAAGGATATCTGATGTTCTTCAATCTTTTGATATCCTTTGTTGAAAAGCATATCTAAATACGCCCAGTAGCTACTAAGCATATTTAGATATGCTTTTCAACAAAGGATATCAAAAGAATTAAGAAAATCAGATATCCTATGTTGAAAATCATATCTAAATATGCTCAGTAGCTAATGAGCATATTTAGATCTGAGTTTCTTCATTCTTTTGATATCCTTTGTTGAAAAGCATATCTAAATATGCTCATAGCTACTGAGCATATTTAGATATGATTTTCAACAAAGGATATCTAATTTTCTTCATTCTTTTGATATCCTTTGTTGGAAAGCATATCTAAATATGCTCAGTGGCTACTAAGCAAATTTAGATATGCTTTTCAACAAAGGATATCAAAAGAATGAAGAAAATCTGATATCCTTTGTTGAAAATCATATCTAAATATGCTCAGTAGATACTGATTGGTGGCTGCATATAGATATCTCATGCGATTGGCTCGCCCATGTGCATTGCTATTTCTTCAACAAAGGATATCTAAAGAATGAAGGCATATCCGATTGATAGCCACTGCCTCACCAGCCTCTGAAGTCACCGCACATCACTGCCTTATGCATGTGCCATCAAGTATACACCTATTACATGTTACTTATTACTTAGGACAGCCTTACACATGTCCAAGGACAATGGGAAGATTCAGAATCTTGTTTTTCTGTAAGTATGTTGGAAATAAGAGCATTAGATTTGGCATTTTAATATCTTCAGACAATTTGTAAGCAAAGTCATTCCTGAAACATCTTGGAGAAAAAAGCTTTTGCCTTGAGAAGCTGAGTTGATTTTTTCTTGGGTCCAGGTTCATCTACTTATCTGTTCATCTACCTGGCATAGACAATCAGCAGATGGGTTACATTAGCAGACTTCTAGTGGACGTGACAGAACGGTGAAACTTTGGGGTTTGGATGCTTTGACTCAAGATTGGCCAAACCGATTTAATTGTTCCTGCTATAGCCCTGATTCCTCATTTAAGTGCAGTATTCAGAAGCTCATGCTGAGCACTGTAGTTCCAGTGCTAGAGAAAAAACTTAAAGAAGCGCTAAAGGAAAAACACAAAATCTTGATAAAGGCTTCCAAGGAAGCTGAAACACATAGATGAGACTTGTGGGAATTCTACATATTCACTAAAAGCTGCATATTCACTGATCCCTTGATATAGAGCGCTCTATGAAGAAGGGAAAATATTGAACTTTGGAATCACGTACAGGCAACGGCATGGAGTCTGAAAGCGGAAAGAATTTCCTGTGATTGGCTAAACTTAACCCAGGTGATACCAGAGACCAAAACCCAGAATTGAGTGAAACATTCACACGAGGCGCACGCCGCCACAGCAGTTTGTGAAAGGCACTGGGAGGTAAAAACCAGCCGTAAGAAGTGGTACGTTTGTGGGGTAAGAAACATCTACAGCCATTTATACACTATGGCCCATAGTTATCAAGGTCTGGCGGACCTGATCCGACACTGCGGATCAGGTATGCCAGACCTCGCTGAATACGGCGAGCAATACGCTCGCCGTATTCAGCATTGCACCAGCAGCTTACAAGAGCTGCTGGTGCAACGCCGCCCCCTGCAGACTCAGCAGGGGGTGTCAATCAACCCGATCGTACTCGATCGGGTTGATTTCCGGCAATGTCTGTCTGCCTGCTCAGAGAAGGCGGACAGGTTATGGAGCAGCGGTCTTTGTGACCGCTGCTTCATAACTGCTGTTTCTGGCGAGTCTGATGACTCGCCAGAAACACGGGGCATCAAGCTCCATTCGGAGTTTGATACATATGCCCCTATATGATATGAAGGAAGACTCTACTGAGTATCGGAAATCATACTGAGGCTTTTTATCAATCCTTATGAACTGATACATCTATGACTGAAAGTGATACTAGTGGCACACAGTGTTACAGATTAAGAAACTATCGTGGAGATTACGAGTTTTGCGGTAACAGGGGTGCGTTGCTAACAAGCCTTTTTTTTCACCGATCCCTTAAGACAACACTGGTATTACAGGTTTTTTTAAACCTGGCGTTAGCCGCAAAAAGGTGAGCATAGAGCAAAATTTAGCTCCACATCTCACCTCAATACCAGCGCTGCTTACGGTAGCGGTAAGATGGAAAAACGTGCTTGTGCTTGATTTCCCCATAGGAAACAATGGGGCTGAGCTGGCTGAAAAAAAGTCTTACACCTGCAAAAAAGCAGCGTTCAGCTCCTAACGCAGCCCCATTGTTTCCTATGGGGAAATAAAAGTTATGTCTGCACCTAATACCCTAACATGAACCCCGAGTCTAAACACCCCTAATCTTACACTTATTAACCCCTAATCTGCCGCCCCGACACCTACATTATATTATTAACCCCTAATCTGCCATCCCCGACACCTACATTATATTATTAACCCCTAATCTGCCGTTCCGGACACCGCCGCCACCTACATTATATTTATGAACCCCTTATCTACTGCCCCTTACATCGCCGAACCATACATTTTATATATTAACCCCTAATCTGGCCCCCCAATGTCACTGCAACTATATTAAATGTATTAACCCCTAATCTGCCACTGCCAACGTCGCCGCCACTATAATAAAGTTATTAACCCCTAAACCTAAGTCTAACCCTAACACCCCCCCCCCCCCAAATTTAAATATAATTTTAAATATTCATAATAAAATTGCTACAATGAAATAAATTATTCCTATTTAAAACTAAATACTTACCTATAAAACTAATAGTTACATTGTATCTAGCTTATTGTTTATTTTTAATTTACAGCTAAGTTTGTATTTATTTTAACTAGGTACAATAGTTATTAAATAGTTATTAACTATTTAATAACTTCCTAGTTAAAATAAATACAAATATACCTGTAAAATAAATCCTAACCTAAGTTACAATTACACCTAACACTACACTATCATTAAATTAATTTACTAAACTACCTACAATTAACTACAATTAACTACAAATAAATTAAATAAACTAAAGTACAAAACCCCCCCCCACTAAATTACAGAAAATAAAAAAAGATTTTTTTTTAAAAACTAATTACATATAATCTAATCCCCCTAATAAAATAAAAAGCCCCCCAAAATAATAAAATTCCCTACCATATACTAAATTGGGTGGGTTTTAGAGTAGAGTTTGGTGTGTGGGTGGTGGGTTTTAATGTTGGGGGGTACTGTATTTTTTTTTATAGGTAAAAGAGCTGATTACTTTGGGGCAATACCCCGCAAAAGGCCCTTTTAAGGGCTATTTGTAATTTAGTATAGGGTAGGGAAATTTATTATTTTGGGGGGCTTTTATTTTATTAGGGGGATTAGATTAGGTGTAATTAGTTTAAAAAATGTGTAATTCTTTTTTATTTTCTGTAATTAAGTGTTTTTTTTGTACTTTAGTTTATTCAATTTAATTGTAGTTAATTGTAGGTAATTTATTTAATTAATTTAATGATAGTGTAGTGTTAGGTGTAATTGTAATTTAGGTTTATTTATTTTACAGGTCAATTTGTATTTATTTTAACTAGGAAGTTATTAAATAGTTAATAACTATTTAGTAACTATTCTACCTAGTTAAAATAAAAAAAAAATCCTAAACTAGCTACAATGTAACTATTAGTTATATTGTAGCTAACTTAGGGTTTATTTTATAGGTAAGTATTTAGTTTTAAATAGGATTAATTTATTTAATTGTAGTCAATTTATTTAGATGCATTTAAATTATATTTAAGTTAGGGGGTTAGACTTAGGTTTAGGGGTTAATAAATTTAATATAGTAGCGGCAACATTGTGTGTATGTAGGTGTCGGCGATGTTAGGGACGGCAGATTAGGGGTTAATAAAATGTAACTAGTGTTTGCGAGGCGGGAGTGCGGCGGTTTAGGGGTTAATACATTTATTAAAGTGGCGGCTATGTCTGGTCGGCAGATTAGGGTTAAATAATTTATTTAAGTGTTTCCGATGTGGGGGGGGGGGCTCAGTTTAGGGGTTAATAGGTAGTTTATGGTTGTTAGTGTACTTTGTAGCACTTTAGTTAAGAGCTTTATGTTCCGGCATTAGCCCATAAAACTCTTAACTACTGACTTTTAAATGCGGTAGGAGTCTGGACAGGAGAGGCTGTACCGCTCACTTTTTCAGGAGAGCGTAATACTGGCATTAGGCAAATCCCATTAAAAATATAGGATACGCAATTGACGTAAGGGGATTTGCGGTATGCTAAAATCATGGAAAAAAAGTGAGTGGTAGACTCTTTCCTGCCTGACTCGTAATACCAGCGGGCGTTAAAAAGCAGCATTGGGACCCCTCAACGCTGCTTTTTAAGGCTAACGCAAGACTCGGAATCTAGCCGTTTGTATCCTTTCTTTGGATAAATTGAAAACATTACGTAATAGAGTTTTATTATTACCTACAGAGGAGGTTGGCACAATACATTTTTGTTTTCTACATTATAATTCTCCAAATTCAATGATGCCCATTTATCAAGCTCCGTATGGAGCTTGTGGGCCCGTGTTTCTGGCGAGTCTTCAGACTCGCCAGAAACACAAGTTATGGAGCAGCGGTCTAAAGACCTCTGCCCATAACCTGTCCGCTTGCTCTGATGAGGCGGACAGGAATCACCACAATACAACCTGATCGAGTACGTTCAGGTTGATTGACATCTCCCTGCTGGTGGCCCATTGGCCTTGAGTCTGCAGGGGGCGGCGTTGCACCAGCAGCTCTTGTGAGTTGCTGGTGCAATGCTGAATACAGAGAGCGTATTGCTCGCCGTATTCAGTGATGTCTGTCGGACCTGATCCGCACTGTCGGATCAGGTCCGACAGACATATGATAATTCGGCCTCTATGTCTTTTTCTTAGAGTAAATGTATTTTATATTATATGCGCATATAGTTTTTTTTAGAACCATAGCTTCTAGTACCACAGATTTCCTTACCACAGATAAATATTCTGATATCTCCTATACCCATTACTGGTTGAAGTGTTTTTGCTTTTAGCGCTTTTTTTACTTTATTTATCTAGAATTTGTTTGAGAAGGCCGTGTAGACCGTTTATTTTAACGTTGCTTAAACAAATATGAGAGTGGTTTAGTTCTATTTTGTGTTATTTCCAGTGCTAGAGACCCTGGCTCTGGAACCTCCTTAGTTTATTCCTGGTACTTCTGTGTCAGGGACCTTTTCAGCATCCAAACCCACAAATAAACATCTGTTAGCTGCTTGGCTATTGAGTGGGAGCATCTATGATATCTGAAAATTCCAGAGAGTCTGTGAAGATGTTTCACCATAGATATTTCAGCATAAATTCTTAAAATACAATATGAAGGTATCTCATCTTTTACAGTTTCTTCATGATGGATTTATTTAAAGGGACATAATACTCATATGCTAAATCACTTGAAACTGATGCGGTATAACTGTAAAAAGCTGACAGGAAAATATCACCTGAGCATCTCTATGTAAAAAAGGAAGATATTTTACCTCACAATTTCCACAGCTCAGCAGAGTCAGTTCTGTGTAAAAAAATATACTCAGCTGTTGCTCAGCTTCAGGTAAACAAAATATAAAACAAATGAAGAAATGAACAGCAGCCAATCAGCATCAGCAGTGCTGAGGTCATGAACTCTTTTTCTGTGATCTCATGAGATTTCATAGTAAACTTCCTTCAACTGAATAGGGAAATAAGATGAGAGTGCACAAGGCTCATCCCTTCGGCTGTCCCGGGACAGACATACTGATTTGTTGCTTAGAAGTCCTTTACAATGGGAGGTGGCTACTTAGGAATTTTTGAGGTAAAATATCTTTCTTTTTTACATAGAGATGTTCAGGTGATATTTTCTAGTCAGCTTTTTACAGCTATACTGCATCACTTTCAAGTGTTTAAACATTTGGGTATTATGGCCCTTTAAGTTCAACTTTACCTCTTTCTCATGGTCTCCTTTTATAAAACTGAGCTCCTGTTAATGAATGTATACTGAGGTTGTCATAGGAGGCTGCACATGCTTTGAACACTATGTTCCAGTCTTGTAGCAACAATATTTGAAACAATGTTATACATATAGTCCTCAGGACATATTCACACTTCTCAGCATATTTCAGTATCCTCATGAAATGGAGCAAGTTTGAACAAATGAAGGATGTAGCTATATCATTATTTCTACTGTTAAAAGGAATAAAGGGAAGTCAATGCAAAATATAAGTCTATGGTTTTATCATAAAATATAAGTTCAAAAGAAACAATTAGGAGAACTCAAAACAATTTCAATAATGAGTAAAAACTGTATTAAAAATATGTTGTTGTTTTTTTAAAATCAGCTTTATTTGTATTTATGTATTGTCCAAAACTACATAAAGAAACACAATCCGCTCTTCTGCAAATATAAAACCTTTAGTGTAATTTATTAGTTTTAAAGAATAAACAACACAACAGAAATTGAAACAAAATATAAAAATAGTTTTACTGTTTGTTATTAAAGATATTAAGAACTACAAAAATATACTTATGTCTGTATTTACAGAATATGGAAAACAAATGAAGACGTTATCTATTAACTGATTACAATTATACAGCATTTAACGTATTTGCATTCTTTTTTTTTATGAGCACTAAAAGGTTGAGAACTTGACCAGAATAAACAATGAGGAATATATAACAAAACAAAAATATTTGCTTTTTATATATCAGAAACACTTTGAGGTCGGCAAAGTATTTTATGTTATGCAAATGAGTGTATGAAGATTTTGTGCTGCCCTAGGCATTGAGAAATCTACTCCCCTACCCCGCCTGCCACAATAACAGTTGTACCGGATACATAAAGGCATTCTGCACCTCCACTATACAACAAGGGATTATTATTTGTTTGTTAGAAAATAAACATAGATATTTAGAGAGCATAGCAGTGGACACAGGAAGACATCTGTCATGGAACCACACACAGCTCCTAAAACCAGTGCTTAACAGGAGATGAGATGAGCTGCAGTGAAAGTAATTATAGCTACATTGTTACTTTTAATTCACTGACCAGTAAACACACTCACTGCGCTCATTTCCAAGAGTAAGAAAATGTAACAGGTAAAATGTGCAGTGCAATTAAGTAACAATTCCCACATCAGCTTAAAAAAAGAAAGAGATGAGCAAAACACATTACAGGTATACTTCACTTTACAGCACCTCACTTTACAGCACCTCACTTTAGAGCACCTCACTTTAGAGCACCTCACTTTAGAGCACTTCACTTTACAGCACATCGCTAATACAACGCTTTGTGGAACTGAAGTTCAACCTCCAAGGATTTTGAAACAGTGCTGTAATCTTTGTGAGATTGCGAGAAAAGCGACTGTTACCATTTTGTTATGCGCAGTTCACTCTATTTACAGCTTTACAGTGTCTGTGTCTCAGTGCTATAGTCTGGCAAAATGTACTACAGTAATTGTCACTATTTTTTTTCAGGTACAGTATTTATTGAATACTAATTGAATACTGTGCTGTGCTAGTGTTAAACTAAACGTAGCACTATTGCACCCATAATATATAATAGTACATGTTTTCAAGTTTTTAAACACACTGGCAAGTGAAAAGAAAGCTAAAACTGCCTTGATTCACTTTAAGGCAGTTTTCACTTTATAGCGGGGCTCCGGTCCCTAACCCGCTGTATGAGTGGGGTATACCTGTACACAATAACTAGACAGAGTTGTGCAGAACACATCACACAGTAACTAGACTGAGCTGTGCAGAACACATTACACAGTAACTAGACAGAGCTGTGCAGAACACATTACACAGTAACTAGACAGAGCTGTGCAGAACACATTATACAGTAACTAGACTGAGCTGTGCAGAACACATTACACAATAACAAGACAGAGTTGTGCAGAACACATTACACAATAACTAGACAGAGTTGTGCAGAACACATTACACTGTAACTAGACTGAGCTGTGCAGAACACATTACACAATAACTAGACAGAGTTGTGCAGAACACATTATACAGTAACTAGACTGAGCTGTGCAGAACACATTACACAGTAACTAGACTGAGCTGTGCAGAACACATTACACAGTAACTAGACAGAGCTGTGCAGAACACATTATACAGTAACTAGACAGAGCTGTGCAGAACACATTACACAGTAACTAGACAGAGCTGTGCAGAACACATTATACAGTAACTAGACTGAGCTGTGCAGAACACATTACACAATAACAAGACAGAGTTGTGCAGAACACATTACACAGTAACTAGACTGAGCTGTGCAGAACACATTACACAGTAACTAGACAGAGCTGTGCAGAACACATTATACAGTAACTAGACTGAGCTGTGCAGAACACATTACACAGTAACTAGACTGAGCTGTGCAGAACACATTACACTGTAACTAAACAGAACTGTGCAGAACACATCACACAGTAACTAGACTGAGCTGTGCAGAACACATTACACAGTAACTAGACAGAGCTGTGCAGAACACATTACACAGTAACTAGACAGAGCTGTGCAGAACACATTATACAGTAACTAGACTGAGCTGTGCAGAACACATTACACAATAACAAGACAGAGTTGTGCAGAACACATTACACAGTAACTAGACTGAGCTGTGCAGAACACATTACACAGTAACTAGACAGAGCTGTGCAGAACACATTATACAGTAACTAGACTGAGCTGTGCAGAACACATTACACAGTAACTAGACTGAGCTGTGCAGAACACATTACACAGTAACTAGACAGAGCTGTGCAGAACACATTACACAGTAACTAGACAGAGCTGTGCAGAACACATTATACAGTAACTAGACTGAGCTGTGCAGAACACATTACACAATAACAAGACAGCGTTGTGCAGAACACATTACACAGTAACTAGACTGAGCTGTGCAGAACACATTACACAGTAACTAGACAGAGCTGTGCAGAACACATTATACAGTAACTAGACTGAGCTGTGCAGAACACATTACACAGTAACTAGACTGAGCTGTGCAGAACACATTACACAATAACTAGACAGAGTTGTGCAGAACACATTACACAATAACTAGACAGAGTTGTGCAGAACACATTACACAATAACTAGACAGAGTTGTGCAGAACACATTACACAGTAACTAGACTGAGCTGTGCAGAACACATTACACAGTAACTAGACAGAACTGTGCAGAACACATTACACTGTAACTAAACAGAACTGTGCAGAACACATTACACAGTAACTAGACTGAGCTGTGCAGAACACATTACACAGTAACTAGACTGAGCTGTGCAGAACACATTACACAATAACTAGACAGAGTTGTGCAGAACACATTACACAGTAACTAGACTGAGCTGTGCAGAACACATTACAGAATAACTAGACAGAGTTGTGCAGAACACATTACACAGTTACTAGACAGAGCTGTGCAGAACATATTACACAATAACTAGACAGAGTTGTGCAGAACACATTACACAGTAACTAGACTGAGCTGTGCAGAACATGTTACACAATAACTAGACAGAGTTGTTCAGAACACATTACACAGTAACTAGACTGAGCTGTGCAGAACACATTACACAGTAACTAGACTGAGCTGTGCAGAACACATTACACAGTAACTAGAGTGAGCTGTGCAGAACAGATTACACAGTAACTAGACTGAGCTGTGCAGAACACATAACACAGTAACTAGACTGACCTGTGCAGAACACATTACACAGTAACTAGACAGAGTTGTGCAGAACACATTACACAATAACTAGACAGAGTTGTGCAGAACACATTACACAGTAACTAGACTGAGCTGTGCATAACACACTACACAGTAACAAGACTGAGCTGTGTAGAACATATTACACAATTACTAGACAGAGTTGTGCAGAACACATTACACAATAAATAGACAGAGTTGTGCAGAGCACATTACATACTAACTAGAAAGAGTTGTGCAGAACACATTACACAGTAACTAGACAGAGCTGTGCAGAACACATTACACAGTAACTAGACAGAGCTGTGCAGAACACATTACACAGTAACTAGACAGAGATGTGCAGAACACATTACACAGTAACTAGACAGAGTTGTGCAGAACACATTACACAGTAACTTGAATGAGCTATTATTATTATTACTATCGTTTTTTTGTAGAGCGCCAACAGATTCTGCAGAGCTATGCAGAACACATTACACAGTAACCACACATTACACAGTAACTAGACAGAGCAGTGCACAACACATTACACAGTAACTAGACAGAACTGTGCAGAACACATTACACTGTAACTAGACAGAGCTGTGCAGAAAACATTACACTACACAGTAACTAGACAGAACTGTGCAGAACACATTACACAATAACTAGACTGAGCTGTGCAGAACACATTAAACAGTAACTAGACTGAGCTGTGCAGAACACATTACACAGTAACTAGACATAGCTGTACAGAACACATTACACAGTAACTAGACAGAGCTGTGCAGAACACATTACACAGTAACTAGACAGAACTGTGCAGAACACATTACACAGTAACTAGACTGAGCTGTGCAGAACACATTACACAGTAACTAGACTGAACTGTGCAGAACACATTACACTGTAACTAGACAGAGTTGTGCAGAACACATTACACAGTAACTAGACAGAGTTGTGCAGAACACATTACACAGTAACTTGAATGAGCTATGCAGAACACATTACACAGTAACCACACATTACACAGTAACTAAACAGAGCAGTGCACAACACATTACACAGTAACTAGACAGAGCTGTGCAGAACACATTACACTGTAACTAGACAGAGCTGTGCAGAACACATCACACAGTAACTAGACAGAGCTGTTCAGAACACATTACACTGTAACTAGACAGAGCTGTGCAGAACACATTACACAGTAACTAGACAGAGCTGTGCAGAACACATTACACTGTAACTAGACAGAGCTGTGCAGAACACATCACACAGTAACTAGACAGAGCTGTGCAGAACACATTACACCGTAACTAGACAGAACTGTGCAGAACACATTACACAATAACTAGACTGAGCTGTGCAGAACACATTAAACAGTTACTAGACTGAGCTGTGCAGAACACATGACACAGTAACTTGACATAGCTGTACAGAACACATAACACAGTAACTAGACAGAGCTGTGCAGAACACATTACACAGTAACTAGACAAAACTGTGCAGAACACATTACACTGTAACTAGACAGAGTTGTGCAGAACACATTACACAGTAACTAGACAGAGCTGTGCAGAACACATTACACAGTAACTAGACAGAACTGTGCATAACACATTACACTGTAACTAGACAGAGCTGTGCAGAACACATTACACAGTAACTAGACAGAACTGTGCAGAACACATTACACAGTAACTAGACAGAACTGTGCAGAACACATTACACAGTAACTAGACAGAGTTGTGCAGAACACATTACACAGTAACTTGAATGAGCTATTATTATTATTACTATCGTTTTTTTGTAGAGCGCCAACAGATTCTGCAGAGCTATGCAGAACACATTACACAGTAACCACACATTACACAGTAACTAGACAGAGCAGTGCACAACACATTACACAGTAACTAGACAGAACTGTGCAGAACACATTACACTGTAACTAGACAGAGCTGTGCAGAAAACATTACACTACACAGTAACTAGACAGAACTGTGCAGAACACATTACACAATAACTAGACTGAGCTGTGCAGAACACATTAAACAGTAACTAGACTGAGCTGTGCAGAACACATTACACAGTAACTAGACATAGCTGTACAGAACACATTACACAGTAACTAGACAGAGCTGTGCAGAACACATTACACAGTAACTAGACAGAACTGTGCAGAACACATTACACAGTAACTAGACTGAGCTGTGCAGAACACATTACACAGTAACTAGACTGAACTGTGCAGAACACATTACACTGTAACTAGACAGAGCTGTGCAGAACACATCACACAGTAACTAGACAGAGCTGTTCAGAACACATTACACTGTAACTAGACAGAGCTGTGCAGAACACATTACACAGTAACTAGACAGAGCTGTGCAGAACACATTACACTGTAACTAGACAGAGCTGTGCAGAACACATCACACAGTAACTAGACAGAGCTGTGCAGAACACATTACACCGTAACTAGACAGAACTGTGCAGAACACATTACACAATAACTAGACTGAGCTGTGCAGAACACATTAAACAGTTACTAGACTGAGCTGTGCAGAACACATGACACAGTAACTTGACATAGCTGTACAGAACACATAACACAGTAACTAGACAGAGCTGTGCAGAACACATTACACAGTAACTAGACAAAACTGTGCAGAACACATTACACTGTAACTAGACAGAGTTGTGCAGAACACATTACACAGTAACTAGACAGAGCTGTGCAGAACACATTACACAGTAACTAGACAGAACTGTGCATAACACATTACACTGTAACTAGACAGAGCTGTGCAGAACACATTACACAGTAACTAGACAGAACTGTGCAGAACACATTACACAGTAACTAGACAGAACTGTGCAGAACACATTACACAGTAACTAGACAGAGTTGTGCAGAACACATTACACAGTAACTAGACAGAACTGTGCAGAACACATTACACTGTAACTAAACAGAACTGCGCAGAACACATTACATGGTAACTAGACTGAGCTGTGCAGAACACATTACACAGTAACTAGACTGAGCTGTGCAGAACAGATTACACAGTAACTAGACAGAACTGTGCAGAACACATTACATGGTAACTAGACTGAGCTGTGCAGAACACATTACACAGTAACTAGACTGAGCTGTGCAGAACAGATTACACAGTAACTAGACAGAACTGTGCAGAACACATTACATGGTAACTAGACTGAGCTGTGCAGAACACATTAAACAGTAACTAGACTGAGCTGTGCAGAACACCTTACACAGTAACTAGACATAGCTTTGTAGAACATATTACACAGTAACTAGACAGAGTTGTACAGAACACATTACACAGTAACTAGACAGAGGCCCTGTACGATCGGGTTGATTGACACCCCCTGCTAGCGGCCGATTGTCCGTGTGGGTGTGTTTGTGTATGCTTGTATGTGTTTGTGTATGCATGTATGTGTGAGTGTGTTTGTGTGTATGCATGTATGCGTGAGTATGTTTTTGTGTATGCATGTATGTGTGAGTGTGTTTGTGTATGCATGTATGTGTGTGTGTGTGTTTGTGTATGCATGTATGTGTGTGTATGCATGTATGTATGTGAGAGTGTTTGTGTATGCATGTATGTGTGAGTGTGTTTGTGTATGTATGCATGTATTTGTGAGTGTGTTTGTGTATGCATGTATGTGTGAGAGTGTTTGTGTATGCATGTATGTGTGAGTGTGTTTGTGTATGTATGCATGTATGTGTGAGTGTGTTTGTGTATGTATGCATGTATGTGTGAATGTGTTTTTGTGTATGCATGTATGTGTGAGTGTGTTTGTGTATGCTTGTATGTGTTTGTGTATGCATGTATGTGTGAGTGTGTTTGTGTATGCATGCATGTATGTGTGAGTGTGTTTGTGTATGCATGCATGTATGTGTGAGTGTGTTTGTGTATGCATGTATGTGTGAGTGTGTTTGTGTATGCATGCATGTATGTGTGAGTGTGTTTGTGTATGCATGTATGTGTGAGTGTGTTTGTGTATGCATGTATGTGTGTTTATGCATGTATGTGTGAGTGTTTTTTTGTGCATGCATGTATGTGTGAGTGTGTTTGTGTATGTATGCATGTATGTGTGTGTGTTTGTGTATGCATGTATGTGTGAGTGTGATTTTGTGTATGCATGTATGTGTGAGTGTGTTTGTGCATGTATGCATGTATGTGTGTGTGTTTGTGTATGCATGTATGTGTTTGTGTATGCATGTATGTGTGTGTGTGTGTTTGTGTATGCATGTATGTGTATGCATGTATGTATGTGAGTGTGTGTATGCATGTATGTGTGAGTGTGTTTGTGTATGCATGTATGCGTGAGTGTGTTTGTGTATGCATGTATGTGTGAGTGTGTTTGTGTATGCATGTATGTGTTTGTGTATGCATGTATGTGTGAGTGTGTTTTTGTGTATGCATGTATGTGTGAGTGTGTTTGTGTATGTATGCATGTATGTGTGTGTTTGTGTATGCATGTATGTGTTTGTGTATGCATGTATGTGTGTGTGTGTGTGTTTGTGTATGCATGTATGTGTGTGTTTGTGTATGCATGTATGTGTGAGTGTGTTTGTCTATGTGTATGCATGTATGTGTGAGTGTGTTTGTGTATGCATGTATGTGTATGCATGTATATGTGAGTGTGTGTTTGTGTATGCATGTATGTGTGAGTGTGTTTGTGTATGCATGTATGTGAGTGTGTATATGCATGTATGTGTGTGTGTGTGTTTGTGTATGCATGTATGTGTATGCATGTATGTATGTGTGAGTGTGTTTGTGTATGCATGTATGTGTGAGTGTGTTTGTGTGAGCGTGTTTGTGCATGCATGTGTGTGTGTTTGTGTATGCATGTATGTGTGAGTGTGTTTGTGTATGTATGTATGTGTGAGTGTGTTTGTGTATGTATGTATGTGTGAGTGTGTTTGTGTATTCATGTATGTGTGTGTGTTTGTGTGAGTGTGTTTGTGTATGCATGTATGTGTGAGTGTGTTTGTGTATTCATGTATGTGTGAGTGTGTTTGTGTATGCATGCATGTGTGAGTGTGTTTATGTGAGTGTCTTTGTGTATGCATGTATGTGTGAGTGTGTTTGTATGCATGTATGTGTGTGTGAGAGTGTGTTTGTGTATGCATGTATGTGTGTATGCATGTATGTATGTGTGTGTGTATATGCATGTATGTGTGTGTGTTTGTGTGAGTGTGTTTGTGTATGCATATATGTGTGGGTGTTTGTGTATGCATGTATGTGTGAGTGTGTTTGTGTATGCATGTATGTGTGAGTGTGTTTGTGTATGCATGTATGTGTGTGTGTGTGTGTGTGTATGCATGTATGTGTGTGTGTATATGTGTATAGTATGGATAATGTAAAGCTTGGGAAAGAAGCAAAAAATAAGAGGTAGCAAACTGAAAAGTGAATGGTAAAGAACACAGTTTAGTGACTTATACAGAGCAGTATATATGAGTATTACCCCTTCTGCACAAATGAAAGGCTCACATATAATAATAACTATTGGTGCTCTGGGCACGGATATGTCTCAGACTAATGAAGCCTACACTTTGGCACTGTGGTCTCAGACTAATGAAGCCTACACTTTGGCACTGTGGTCTCAGACTAATGAAGCCTACACTTTGGCACTGTGGTCTCAGACTAATGAAGCCTACACTTTGGCACTGTGGTCTCAGACTAATGAAGCCTACACTTTGGCACTGTGGTCTCAGACTAATGAAGCCTACACTTTGGCACTGTGGTCTCAGACTAATGAAGCCTACACTTTGGCACTGTTGTCTCAGACTAATAAAGCCTACACTTTGGCACTGTTGTCTCAGACTAATAAAGCCTACACTTTGGCACTGTTGTCTCAGACTAATAAAGCCTACACTTTGGCACTGTGGTCTCAGACTAATAAAGCCTACACTTTGGCACTGTGGTCCGGGGTTAGACTGATATCTGTTCTCTGTGACCTTCTCTCCAGACACTTCATTACAGATTCTTTTACAGACGAGTCTCTTTTTCACACCAATAAGCAGTTTGCATTAAATGAACGTTACGGACAAGATTTCTGTTGTGCGGCAGATTTGAACTTTCACATCCATGGCTTGGGATATCTTCCTGGCCTGGAATACATCTCTTCCTTAGTATGAATAAAATAGCCGCATTGATAAATATAAATGCCGCGCCCAGTGCTACTGTTATACCGAGGTAGATATACCTGCAAGAGAAATATACAACGTTATTATACAGATAGGTATTCTGTGTTGCACACTCTTTGACACAAAAGGAGCTAAGTATTATAAAATTATACCTTTTGTGAAATCAACGCTATTGACCCTAAGAAAAGACACAGGAAACCTTTCAATGACTGCAATGTATTATAAAGATTGCCATAAAAAGACACCACTGACATTGCAAAGCTGCTTTAAAGGGTCAGTCTAGTCAAAATTAAACTCTCATGATTCAGATAGAGAATGTCATTTTAAACAACTTTTCAATTTACTTTTATCATCATTTTTTTTACTTTGTTCTCTTGATATTCTTTGTTGAAAGCTAAACCTAGTAAGGCTCATATGCTAATTTCTAAGCCCTTGAAGGCCGTCTCTAATCTCAGGGGATTTTGACAGTTTTTCACAGCTAGAGGGCGTTATTTCATGTGTTCCATATAAATAACATTGTGCTCACTACTGTGGAGTTACTTATGAGAGGGCACTGATTGGCTAAAAAGCAAGTCTGACAAAAGAACTGACATAAGGGTGCAGTCTGCAGAGGCTTAGATACAAGGTAATAACAGAGGTAAAAAGTATATTAATAGAACTGAGATAAGGAGCAGTCTGCAGAGGCTTAGATACAAGGTAATCACAGAAGTAAAAAGTGTATTAATATAACTGAGATAAGGGGCAGTCTGCAGAGGCTTAGATACAAGGTAATCACAGAGGTAAAAAGTGTATTAATATAACTGAGATAAGGGTGCAGTCTGCAGAGGGTTAGATACAAGGTAATCACAGAGGTAAAAAGTATATTAATATAACTGAGAAAATGAGCAGTCTGCAGAGGCTTAGATACAAGGTAATCACAGAGGTAAAAAGTGTATTAATATAACTGAGAAAATGAGCAGTCTGCAGAGGCTTAGATACAAGATAATCACAGAGGTTAAAAGTATATTAATATAACTGTGTTGGTTATGCAAAACTGGGGAATGGGTAATAAAGGGATTATCTATCTTTTTAAACAAGACGGACCCTTTAATGAGAGATTTACAATGTAAAATAGAACCTGTCCTTGCCTCATGGTCTGGTAACAACTTGACATCTAGTGAAGGAATATGTACAGCGCCAATACAGGCTAAGGGATAAATATAAACACTAAAATATACAGTAAACCACTAGAGAAATCAAATATATACCTGCTAAGGCTAAAAAGGATTTATTACAAATGAATAGGTACCGATAGAGGATAAAATGCTTAAAAACAATGGTAAGATAGAGTCACAAAGTGCTAATGACAATGAAGGGTTTGTTGCAAGTGAAAAATATAGGTACCAATAGAGGATAAATATTTAAACACAATGGTAAGATGAAGTAATGTTCTAAAAAACTCACTCACAAAGTGCAAATGACAATGAGGGTATAAGAAACTATAATGGTGAATTCACATGTGGGTGTGGGTACACAAATGGCAAAGTGTTTATGCAACAAAAATGTGCAAAAATGTGTTTATACAAAAGTTGTGCAACTTGATACAGGCATGGATGTGCAAATGTATTTATGAAAATAATAGTGGCATGGATGTGCAAATGTATTTATGAAAATAATAGTGAACACTAATAATCAAAAAATCACAAAGAATCACAAAGATTAATGTAGTCCTGAAAACACTGCAGTGTAAAAATAAGTCACAGGTAACTTAATACCAATAGGTGACAAAATGTGGAAAAAGGTGATGTGAAAACAAAAATAATCATAAAATAATCAAAAAATCCAGTGAAGAAAACAAAAATAAAAAAAACAAAATGATGTTCAACAAAAGATCAAAAGAGAACAAAAAACGGGGTATTTGTAATCCAAATAACAGTCACTTAAAAAGGAATCAAATGAAGGAACCTTGAATCCTGAGGGGGAGAGTTCCCAGGCAAATCCTAACAACAGTCAGCTCTGTTACGGTTACCCTTAGTCTCGCTGAGAGATGGACCGCTTAGTAGCCTGGATCCCTATTGCTAAAGAGGGGAGAAGCTGCTTTCCATAGTATTCTATATGAGTCTCGCAAATATAGAATAATCTCCCTTAGCTGCAGTACAGCTAGGATACCCTTCTGCCCACAAAAACGAGTCAACGCTGCGATTGAGGGTCAAACAAGAACTCAGGACTGGGATGCCCAGCCTGCTTTTTTATTAAGGTTACATGCACACAGGGCACTCCCAGGGGGAGAGGGGGGGAAGCACAAAATCCCCCATCACACATTTAGATAGAGAGCACTGTCCTTTGACAGGCCACAATAGGATTACAGTACTTAAGATAACAAGTTTACAAGTTCATCTTATCAATTAGCAGTCTGGCTCCAGAGGTGATTAGACAATGGGATTTGTTATCACTAAACTTAGAGCTGCGGCCAGCAAACGTGTAATTAGACAATAGTTTCTAAAAGCTGAAAAAAAAAAGAGTTAACTCTTTATGAAATGATACTTGTTACGGTTTTCTTGGAGCCCTTCTTAGGCGCTGGCTTGCTGGTTCAGGCATTGCTGCTGGGAAATAAGCTCTGCACAACAAAATAACTAATGCTTCTGTAACAGTGCTCCCTTTCTGTGGAACACTCTGGCAGACACGGTCTGACCCCTTTTCGGGGCAGACTAAGGCTGTCCAGACCGCTGGTTATGCGGGGCTGAGGTCGGTTTGTCTGGACAACCCGTCGGCGTTGCCATTCTGTTTCCCAGGTCTGTAAGTAATGGTGAAATTGAAGGGTTGCAACGATAAGCTCCAACGTAATAGCCTGCCGTTATCTCCAGAGACCCGGTTCAGCCACACCAACGGGTTATGGTCGGTGACCAGAGTGAACTCCTGACCATATAAATAGGGAGTCAATTTCTTTAATGCCCACACCAAAGCCAAACACTCCTTTTCGACCGCTGCATAGCTGACTTCGCGGGGCAGGAGCTTCCGGCTGATGTAGGCAACTGGATGCTCCCCTCCATCTTCGCCTACTTGGCTGAGGACGGCTCCCAGCCCGAACATGGAAGCATCTGTATGGACGATAAAACGTTTGTTAAGGGCTGGGGCCGCCAAGACAGGAGCGTTAATTAGAGCATTTTTGAGAGCCTGGAAAGCCGTTTCACAGTGGGGAGACCACAGGACCTGTCGAGGTAAGTTCTTCTTGGTCAAGTCAGTCAGGGGTTTGGCAAGTGTGCTGTAGTCTGGTACGAACCGTCTATAGTACCCTGCCGTGCCCAGGAAGGCTAGGACCTGAGTCTTAGTGATGGGGGTGGGCCAATTGGCGACAGCTTCTATCTTGGCCGGCTCTGGTCGCTGCTTTCCACACCCCACCCGGTGACCCAGGTACTGTACCTCGGCCATCCCAAAGTGACATTTTTCTGGCTTCAGAGTCAGGCCAGCAGCCCGGATCTGATCCAGAACCATTCCTACATGAGCTAAGTGGTCCTCCCAGGACTCACTGTGGATCGCTATGTCGTCCAGGTAGGCGCAAGCAAAACTCTGGAAGCCATCCAGGAGCCTATCCACCAAGCGCTGGAATGTAGCTGGGGCATTCTTCATCCCAAACGGCATTACCCTAAACTGATATAAGCCGAATGGGGGTGACGAATGCCGACTTGGGGATAGCCTCCGGGGCCAGGGGAATCTGCCAGTAACCTTTGCAGAGGTCAATAGTGGTCAGGTAATTTCCCCTGGCTATACGATCGAGTAGCTCGTCTACCCTGGGCATAGGGTAAGCGTCCGTCACGGTTTTTTCATTGAGCCTCCGATAGTCTATGCAGAACCGGGTGGTCCCATCTTTCTTGGGCACCAAGACAACTGGGGAGGCCCAGGGACTATCGGAGGGCTCAATTACCCTGAGCTGGAGCATCTCATCGATCTCCTTCTTCATTCCTGTCCTAACTGCTTCGGGGATTCGGTACGGAGCCTGGCGCAAGGGAGCTTGTCCCGGAGTATCTACCTGGTGGGTGGTTAAAGTAGTGTACCCTGGCTTCGGGGAGAAGGTGAGGTGTTTGGACTGGAGGAGTTGGTTGAGCTGCTCCCTTTCAGTGGGGCTAAGTCGGTCCCCTATCTGAACCTGCGCCACTATACCTGTGGGGAGGCTCTTTTCTAATAGGTCTGGAATGGGTAAACTGTCGGGGTCTTCCTGAGGGGAACAACATACGGCCGTCACGTTCTCTGGTCGCTCAAAATATTCCTTGAGCATGTTTACATGGAATGTCTTTCTAAGATTGTTGTCGTGGCAGCTAGCTATCACATAAGTGGTGTCTCCCCTTTTCTCTACGATCTGGTAGGGACCCTGCCAGGACGCCTGCAATTTGTCTGTCTTCACCGGCTTAAGTACTAACACCTTTTGTCCTATGGTGAAGATTCTCTTTCGGGCCCCCCGATCGTACCATACTTTCTGTCTTCTCTGGGCCAACTGGAGATTAGCCCGCACGGATTTGGCTAATTGCTCCATTCGGTCCCTGAGTTCCAGCACGTATGGCACAATGGGGACACCGTCAGCCTCCATCTCTCCCTCCCAGTGCTCCCGGATCAGGTTTAGGGGTCCCCGTACCTTTCTTCCGTAGAGCAACTCGAAGGGAGAGAACCCTGTCGTTTCCTGGGGCACCTCCCGATAAGCAAATAGGAGGTGCGGCAGGAAGCGTTCCCAGTCTCGGTATTCCTGAGTGAACGTCTTGAGCATTTGCTTGAGGGTCCCATTGAACCTCTCACACAGCCCGTTCGTCTGGGGGTGGTATGGGGAGCTCAGGAGGGACTTAATTTTGCAAACCTGCCAGAGTTGTTGGGTCAATTCAGCCGTAAATTGCGTGCCTCGGTCGGATAGGATTTCTTTTGGAAATCCTACCCGGGAGAACACCTGTACTAGTGCATTCGCTAGGTTGAGTTCGTGGGCTCGAGTCTCTCGTATATCCTCGTCCGCCTCCGCCATCAACTGCTGTACCAATTCCATGGAGGGGTTCGGCCCGTATAATGAGAGCCTTTCCCGAACAATCCTGGTTTTTTCGTCACTAATCGTGGTCGGTGTTTCCGCCATTGTGAAGCTCTGATCCAGTTCGGTCAATTCTGCGATCAGCGCTCTCCTCGGCCGGTTGCTGGCGTACCCCCCTCTGCTTTCAAGTAAATCCTTTAGGGTTGTACGCTTCAATTTTTCGTAAGCGCTCTCCATCCGTTCTGTACCTCTCCTAGGAAATCCAGGAAAATCCCGCCGCTGCCGCCAAATGTTACGGTTACCCTTAGTCTCGCTGAGAGATGGACCGCTTAGTAGCCTGGATCCCTATTGCTAAAGAGGGGAGAAGCTGCTTTCCATAGTATTCTATATGAGTCTCGCAAATATAGAATAATCTCCCTTAGCTGCAGTACAGCTAGGATACCCTTCTGCCCACAAAAACGAGTCAACGCTGCGATTGAGGGTCAAACAAGAACTCAGGACTGGGATGCCCAGCCTGCTTTTTTATTAAGGTTACATGCACACAGGGCACTCCCAGGGGGAGAGGGGGGGAAGCACAAAATCCCCCATCACACATTTAGATAGAGAGCACTGTCCTTTGACAGGCCACAATAGGATTACAGTACTTAAGATAACAAGTTTACAAGTTCATCTTATCAATTAGCAGTCTGGCTCCAGAGGTGATTAGACAATGGGATTTGTTATCACTAAACTTAGAGCTGCGGCCAGCAAACGTGTAATTAGACAATAGTTTCTAAAAGCTGAAAAAAAAAGAGTTAACTCTTTATGAAATGATACTTGTTACGGTTTTCTTGGAGCCCTTCTTAGGCGCTGGCTTGCTGGTTCAGGCATTGCTGCTGGGAAATAAGCTCTGCACAACAAAATAACTAATGCTTCTGTAACAAGCTCTTTATCCAGTGTCCTAAGAATGTCCCTGTGAAAAAAGAAGTAACATAGCGTAACAAGTCCTCAAAGTGGTTAGAAAACTTGGAATAGTGCTTACCAACAGGTCTACGCGTTTCGGCCCCAAAAATAAGGCCTTTATCAAGACACATAAAGGCCTTATTTTTGGGGCCGAAACGCGTAGACCTGTTGGTAAGCACTATTCCAAGTTTTCTAACCACTTTGAGGACTTGTTACGCTATGTTACTTCTTTTTTCACAGGGACATTCTTAGGACACTGGATAAAGAGCTGACTGTTGTTAGGATTTGCCTGGGAACTCTCCCCCTCAGGATTCAAGGTTCCTTCATTTGATTCCTTTTTAAGTGACTGTTATTTGGATTACAAATACCCCGTTTTTTGTTCTCTTTTGATCTTTTGTTGAACATCATTTTGTTTTTTTTATTTTTGTTTTCTTCACTGGATTTTTTGATTATTTTATGATTATTTTTGTTTTCACATCACCTTTTTCCACATTTTGTCACCTATTGGTATTAAGTTACCTGTGACTTATTTTTACACTGCAGTGTTTTCAGGACTACATTAATCTTTGTGATTCTTTGTGATTTTTTGTGATTTTTTGATTATTAGTGTTCACTATTATTTTCATAAATACATTTGCACATCCATGCCTGTATCAAGTTGCACAACTTTTGTATAAACACATTTTTGCACATTTTTGTTGCATAAACACTTTGCCATTTGTGTACCCACACCCACATGTGAATTCACCATTATAGTTTCTTATACCCTCATTGTCATTTGCACTTTGTGAGTGAGTTTTTTAGAACATTACTTCATCTTACCATTGTGTTTAAATATTTATCCTCTATTGGTACCTATATTTTTCACTTGCAACAAACCCTTCATTGTCATTAGCACTTTGTGACTCTATCTTACCATTGTTTTTAAGCATTTTATCCTCTATCGGTACCTATTCATTTGTAATAAATCCTTTTTAGCCTTAGCAGGTATATATTTGATTTCTCTAGTGGTTTACTGTATATTTTAGTGTTTATATTTATCCCTTAGCCTGTATTGGCGCTGTACATATTCCTTCACTACCTGTTCATTTTTTTGGGGGTTGGTTAGACCCTTCATTTGTATTCAGCTAAAGGGATTGTCATAGCGCTTGGCTACCTCACCCTATTCTTAACAACTTGACATCTCACAAAGCCTGTCTGTTCTATTGTTCTATTGTTAGACCATGGCGTGTGATATCCAGAGGGTCACATATCATTATTTTGTACTGTATTAGGCTCCAGCTGAAAACAGTTTTGATCAGTTTTTTGCACATTATTTTTTTGGCCTTGGAAACCCATTGACCTAGATTACAAGTGGAGCGCAAAAACATGGTGGTTTTGTTATCATAAATAAATGGTTAGTTTTGTATATTCCACTGCTCCAGTGTTGGGTTTTTTATAATTGTTTGGTTTTAGATGGATTTGTGCTGGATATGAATGATCTGGTTTCTCTTTTAGTATAATTTGTTGTTTTATTCCCGGTGCACCAGTGCTGGTGAGAGATCTATTTTATAAACACGAGGACTTTTTGCCGGGTTAGAGTCATTTGACGCACATGACGTAGGCGTGCGTGGAGTGGCTGGAAACGGCAGTGACACAGCGTGGTAGTGTGCAGCCGGGAACCGACACGGGAGCCAACACAGTTTGCAGCCGAGAGGAGGTCTTCAAGCCCGGTAACATGGCGGAAAAGTGAGTGCGGTCCCAAGGGAGGTTGCAGAGTAAAAACGCTCCTACACCCACACGCCTACTCAAGTCAATGACGCCACCTCTCTTGGCAGGTATAGCCTGTTTGAGAACGCCGTGGAGGAGGACGGCGGACGTCGTACAAGCAATAAATAACATCATTGATTGGTCTGGTAATCGATCACTTTAGGCCTAACTTGTCTAGTGGCCATACACACTTTGCCTGATAGCTACCTCAAGCACAGTTACCTATCAATGAGTTTGGGACACTCTTTTTTGACATTCTGTGTGTTTATATGCCTTATTGTAAAATCACCCTGGGTAAAATCTAGTCTGGTGCATTTTTTATCTCTAGGAGGGTGAAGATTGTTAGTGCTGGCACAGGGTCAAAAAGATCGATATCTGCGAGGTTAAGCCTTATAAGCCCCTATAGCTAACAGAGTAAGTCCCTCATATTAAGTGCCCAGTGAAGCAACCCAGCTACCTTGGTATCTAACTCTAGTCACAAAAGACCAGGGTGCAACAAGTCTGGTCTATCTGCGTAGGGTGAAGAGTATAGGGAGAGGGTTAAGGCATAGAAACTTTCTTGTAAATATCTGGCTGATGGTAGTTCCAGGTCCTCTGCCCTTCCCTATTGATATAAGTCCCATAAAGATTGACCAGTGAAACAACCCTGACCGGAGCTATACTTGTTTGTGTGGAGAATTGTGTAAATTGGGATTTATCAAAGGCATGGAAATGTATTTATTGTCTTGTTGCTGTGAGCTTGAAAAAACCATCTGAAGAGCAAAGAATTAAGAGGACTCCTCCGGCCTTTCTTAGCTGACTGGCTTATGCCCTTTTTTGTTGTATATTGAGGGTTGAAAAGCGGAAGTGGTCAGCTAAGCGGTTTTGTCCTTTGGACTTCTCTTTTGCAACTCAAAGTCTCATAGATCCTTGATAGTGGCAAATTAGCCCTTAAATTAATGGGACTTATTTATGTTATAGCTATCATCACAGATAAGACACTGATGCTGAATAGACCATGTATGTATGTCTGTAAGAATTAGTAATTATACAGGTTTTTTAAATATGTGTCAGGCATGTATTGGTAATTTGTTTGAGACTTTTTTTTTTTTTGCGTCACATGTCAATTTTTCTAAGAAACTGCAAGGATTAAGTGTTACTCTTGCTATTTAGATGTACATATCTACAGTATCTCTTGATTCTAGTCTGTAGATGTTCAGGAACACAAATTAGAGCTGCTGTTTACTGGTCCATAGATAAGTATTTATTGTAACAGATTTATTAAAGTAACTATATAAATATTATGCCCATGGTCCTAGGGTACGCCTGCCTGAATGCCCGCCTTTAATGGTACATACTTACCTGTATTTTTGTATACATTGAATGATGTAACTAATGTAAGGTGTTGCAAGGTTTAAGCTATTTTTGGAATTATTCAACTACATCACCATATTACTTCGTGTTACTGCCCAGAAGTCAGAGCTGCGCGCTGTCAATCTAAATCTATCCATGTATATTTTGTAACTTTAAATATAAAAACTACATATAGTTTAGGGTCTGTTGGACAGCCCTAGCTGACGGCTTGTCTCTCAAATTTGCACTTTTTGTTTTCTCTCCCCTTTCTTTTCTAGAGGTGAATTACTTAGAAGGATTAGAATATTGGAGGCTATAGTGACTCTTATAAGTAAAAAGATATATATTTTAGGCACACGGATAGGGATATTTAAAGGTACACTCAATCAAAATTAAACTTTTATTATTCAGATAGAGCATGCTATTTTAAACAACTTTCCAATTTACTTCCTTTAACTAAATGTGTACAGTCTTTTTATATTTACACTTTTTGAGTCACCAGCTCCTACTGAGCATGTGCAAGAATAAGTGTGTATGCATTTGTGAATGGCTGATGGCTGTCACATGGTACGTGTATGCATTTGTGATTGGCTGATGGCTGTCGCATGGTACAGGGGGGAGTGGAAAAAGACAACTTTCAAAATTGTCAGAAAAAAAAAATCTACTACTCATTTGAAGTTCAGACTAAGTGCTATTGCATTGTCTTGTTATCTTGCATTTGTTGATTATGCAAATCTACTGTGTTGACTGGTCCTTTAAGTGTATCCTTTTTCTCTATTTCTGGTCTCTCTTATTAGTTTTTGTGGTGGTTCAGGAGGTGTTAGAGCCAGATAGTAAAAGTTGAAAGTCAGAGAAAGATACGCCGCACATAGGTTAGACACTAATAGGTAATTCAGAAATATCTTTAGTATAGTTATAGTTTATATATTGATGGTGATTAGCACAATCAAGGTAAAGTTAAGCATTTTTAATAGATGCACTATATGTTTCTTTTGCTCTCTAAATATTCATACACGTTACATATGGAGAAATTTGTTCACACTGTTACAGCTAAGTCGCCAGTAATGGCTCCCAAAAAAGACAAACAAAGGGTAAAATAGGCGCTACATTACAGGAGAGTATAGTGGAAGAAAATAGTATTCCAAAGATGTATATAGACTCACAAGCATTAGCCAAAGCTATCTATGATGCAATGAGCACACAATGTGATCAGATACGACAAGACATGCTCTAACTTACAAACGAGATACACTCCTTTAATACCAGGATTGAAGCAGCTGAATTACGGATATCAGATATTGAGTATAGAATGAACACAGTAGAACAGGATACAAGTTTTTATAGGTCTTCTCTAAAAAAAATGACAGGACAGGATAGATGATCTTGAGGACAGATCTAGAAGGAATAACCTTAGAATCATTGGCATACCAGAAACAACTGATTATATAGATCTTAAAAAGGTCATGACGGAAAAACTTCCCATACTCTTAGAAATGTCAGGGACGAAACGGCAGCTTACAATTGAAAGAATCCACAGAATAGGACAGGAAAGACTTAGACCAGATGGAGGCAAAATAGCTAGACCGGTAATTGCTATGATGCTTAATTTTCAAGATAAAGTTGATTTGTTAAATGCATATCGTAAAAAGAAAGAGGTCATGTTGGAGGGAGGTAAATTACTCCTTTTCCAAGATTACTCTGTAGAAGCTACTAATCGCCGAAAGGCGATGGCCCCTCTGTGTACTCGCATTATCAAGAAAGGTTATGAAGCTTTCCTGTTATATCCTGCCAGGATCAAGGTACTTAAAAATAATTCTTGGCACATACTTAACGCACAACAGAAAGCAAATAAATTCTTGGATGAATATGAATAAGAAGGGCTTAGAGTTGTAAGCTCGCAGCAGGTCTGAGAATATGTTACAGTAATGGAATATATATTAGGTGAATGTTTTAAGTCGTTGTGTATTTATTTATTTTTTTCCCCCTTGTATGCCCCTCCGAGCGTTCTCAATATCTGCCTTATAATGGAAGAGGTATGGTTAGGTATTACATCCTACTGATAGAATGACGGATAAAGGGAACATTGATTTAATATCATGGAAAGTAAGAGGTATAACCTCCCCAATTAAAAGAGAAATGATAGTTAAAAATCTAAAAAAACAGATGCAATATTGCTTTCCTACAGGAAACGTATATTGTACAAAATGAAGCAAACAAATTGCGCACAGATTGGGTTGGTGAAGTATTTGCATCAGCAGGGACCGCTAGGAAATGTGGGGTAGCAATTTTGTTGCATAAAAACTTGGAGTATAAAATCACACAGTCTGAGATAGATGCCGATGGCAGATTCATAATTTTGCAAATGGTTATAAGAGGTCAAAGTTATGTTTTATGTAATGTTTATGGTCCTAACAACCATACTTGAGATTTCTGGGATAAAATGCAGGTAAAATTATCACAGTTTGCAGAAAGTAAGTTGATATTAGCAGGTGATTTTAATCTTATAGCACAATGTCCTTTTGATAGATGGCCATATAAAGGGAAGGGGGTCTGTAGAGAAAAACAGGATATTGTCCGTTTTAGAAAGTTCAGAAATGCAATAAACTTCAAAGATGTCTGGCGTATACAAAACCCAGAGACAAAGAGCTATACCTGCAAATCCAATACCTTTAAATCTCTCTCACGTATTGATTACATCTTAATTAATGAAAGATTAATCGGCTCAGCTATAGCAGATATAAGAGATATCGTTATCTCAGACCAATCTCGCTTACGTTACCAATTGGCACATACCAAAAAAATAACCCTATATACTCTTTCCCAAAATATTTATACTCAAATAGCAAATTTAAGAATTGGCTGATTGAAGCTTGGAAGAAATTTGAACATCATAATGCTTGGTCAGTGTCAAATCCGGAGATATATTTGGAGGCCTCTAAGGCGGTGTTACGCAGAGAAATCAAAGCTTATTTACACAAACTATGGAAGAAAAATCATATTCGGGATGCTCAGTTAACAAATCAGTTGTCTAATGCTTATAATGCCTATATATTAGAAGCATCTTCGGTTAATTGGCAGAAATATTCACAAGCCAAAAAAAAAAGAGAAATCTTTCTACAACAAAAAGCTACAAGTGAACTTATTCGGTCTAACGTGCGGCTCTATAAATATGGGGGCAAGATAGGGAAAAATTTGGCCAACCTAGTGAAACAAAATCAAGGCTCTAATTATATCTCTGCCCTAACTGTTAAAGACAGAAGGCTTACCCAATCTACGGCAATTGGGGCAGAATTTGTGTAATACTACAAACAGATCTTTCTACCTAGAGAAATCAATGAAGACAACAAAAAAACCTTCTGGAATACCTGTAAGGTACCCCAACTAGATGCAGAGGCTGCTAAAGTTATGACCGAAAGAATCAATAGAGAAGAGATTACGCAGGCGATAAAAGAGTGTAGTCTTAATAAAGCAGCTGGTCCAGATACATTGCCAGCAGAATACTATAAAATTCTGTCAGATCAAGTGATAGATCCTCTACATGCATTATTTAACGCGTATTATGAACAGGGACACCCAATATTGGTTAACTTTTCCGCCTCATTAATTATTCTAGTCCCGAAAAAGGGCAAGAATGCGGAAAAACTAGATTCGTATCACCTAATCTTGTTGCTGAATACGGATTACAAGCTTCTAACAAGTATTCTGGCAACTAGATTACAGAAAGTGCTCACTAATCTAATTCACCCTGATCAGACTGGCTTTTTAAAAGGTAGATCCTCGTTTCTGAATCTGAGGAAATTGCTTTTAACAGTGGAGTCGTATAACATAAGAAAGAAATTAAATAAAGTCGATCCAGAGGATAAGGCAATCATCGCCTTAGACGCTGAAAAGGCCTTTGACTCCATCTGTTGAGGGCATTTATATTTCATGTTAGAACAATCTGGCTTTAAAGGACTATTTTTATCATTCATTCAGGCATTATATGACAAACCGAGATCTGCGTTAATTGTTAACGGGGTACGTACAGAATACTTTCAATTATTTCGCGGCACCCGACAAGGCTGCCCGCTGTCCCCGCTACTCTTCAATCTTAGCATCGAACCGCTTGCAATTGCTTTACGTAACACTATCAGGGGGATAAAAATGGGCGATTTAGACTGCCAAATATCGTTATATGCGGATGACCTACTTGTCTTCCTTTCTAATACTCGGGAAAATGTATCCGCGTTATTGAGCCTGCTGCATGTATATGGCTCATTTTTTGGCTATGCAATAAATTATAAAAAATCAGAAATTCTATGGTTAAATCGCTTCAGAGAGTCACATTTTCAATTTCCCTTTAAAGAAGTTAAAAATATAAAATATCTAGGAATTAGTGTATCAACCTGTCCTGAGGATTGGTATCGGGCCAATTTTTCCGGGATGATTAAGAAAATGATGGAAGATATGCTAAAATGGGCTTCTTTTCCTTTATCACTGGCGGCAAAAATAAATTTAATTAAAATGATAGCGTTACCTAAATTATTGTATGTGATGCAAAATATACCCCTTTTTCTTCAAAAAGCGGATATAAAGCAGCTAAATACTGCATTTGTACGTTTCTTATGGGGCAATACCAAACCAAAGTTATCCTTAAAAAGATTAAGTCAGAACAGGCAGGGCTTAGTTTTCCTTCAATTTATAAATATAATCTCGCATGTTTAGTGAAAATAGTGTCAGACAAATGGTCTCTAGCACTCAGAGATATTGAAGCTGATTTCTTCAAGCCTTAGGGCTAGATTTATTAAGCCCATACGGCAGCAAGTTCTCTCAAGAACTTGCTCGCCGTCATTTATCAAGCAGCGGTCACCAGACCGCTGCTTCCTGAGCCTCTTCGCCACATCTAATCTGGCAAAATTCAATCTCCTCGGTCTAGTCAGACCGAGGAGATTGACAGCTCCTGCCCGCGCGTGATTGGCTGTGCGTGGGCAGGGGACGGGATTGCACGCAAGCGCAAAATTGCGCTTGTGTGCAATGCCGAATACCTGCGGGTATTTTCGCCCCGCCACAGGCGAGCTGAGGTGTACAGGGGCGCGTATATGCGCCCCTGTACGCCTCAGCTTTAATAAATCTAGCCCTTATTCTTTAAAAGCACTCGTTCACACACATCAAAAAGCTTGGCCTCCTATGCTTAAAAAAATGTAAACTTTTAAAAGTCCTATAATAGCTTGGCAAAAACTATGCCGCGTCTTTAATATTAATTTTCAGTGTTTTAAATACCTACCTATTCAAAATAATCCGGTATTTCCTTCGGGTCACGACACAGAAGTTTTTAAAGGGTGGAAAACAAATGGTCTTGAGTTTTTTTCTCAGTGCATAGATATACAAAAAAATGCCATATATACGTCTAGCGATCTGAAAGAAAAATATAATCTTCCTAATAGAGACCTATTTGGTTACTTTCAAATTAGACACTTTCTTAATACACTACACATGAAAGATTTTAACAAAAATTGGGAAAGAGTCTATATGGGTCTGAATGTTTTCCAAAAGGGTAAAGTGTCTATTTCTCAATGGTATAATCTCCTTCTGGTCAAAGAAGGACAGATGGCTATGGAACGTCTGCGAGACAAATGGTCACTAGATATCCCTGGTATAGAGAGCAAGATAATAGAAAAAAGTATCACTAGGGCATGGGCAGCTAACCCACAATTATCATGGCGCGAATCCCCCATTAAGTTAATCAATAGAGTCTATATCACCCCAGAGGATTTAGGAAGGTGGAATAAAGCGCAAGTCTTTGAATGCTTTCGATGCAGATACCCTAATGCCAATCTGATTCATTGTATATGGGCTTGCCCCAAAGTAAATCAATTTTGGGGAAAAGTAACTTATTGGTTGTCTAAAGTATTAAAGTATGAAGTAGTGCTGAATAAGCATGAAATTGTTTTCTTAAAGAAATATAACACTAGGGAAGAGAATATAAATGTTATTAATTTTATAATACTTTGTGCAAGAAATGTCATTTTCTTCTCCTGGAAATCTACTAAAAAACCTGCCCTATCTGTGCTACTTAATATGTTAGACACTAAATTAATCCTGGAACAATATGAAACTTCAATAGGCTCAGAAAGTGAAATTGAACTATTTTTAAAAAAATGGAGTAACTATTCACTAGAACTACAAAAGAGATTTATTGCCCCCTTTAAAAATTCTGTATGGATTCAAAATGCAGTTTTAAGAGGGGAAATTAGAAGAGAAATTGCCCTATAATACTAGAAACCATAGCTCAGAGAAGTATATATGTCGGGTCTTCTTTTCCCTTCCTCCTTTTTTTTCTCCTTTTTGTGCTGTTACTTTAAGGTCATGTTTATGTGTTTGTATTATTCTTTTTTCAAGATCTGCTAAATGTATCTGTCTGGTTATGTTTAATTCATTTATTGTTATGTTTTATGTATAAAACAATAAATATATTTAAAAAAATTTTTTTTATAAACCCAATCACTGTTACACATTATAATATATGTCTTCCTGTGGCACGGATAGCCAGTTATATTAATATACAGTATACTTTATAAACACTTTTACACATTATAATATATGTTTTTCTGTGGTGCGGATAGCCAGTTATATTAATATATACTTTATAAACACTGTTACTTATTATAATATATGTTTTTCTGTGGCGCGGATAGTCAGTTATATTAATATATATTTTATAAACACTGTTACACATTATAATATATGTCTTCCTGTGGCGCGGATAGCCAGTTATATTAATATATATTTTATAAACACTGTTACACATTATAATATATGTCTTCCTGTGGCGCGGATAGCCAGTTATATTAATATATATTTTATAAACACTGTTACACATTATAATATATGTCTTCCTGTGGCGCGGATAGCCAGTTATATTAATATACAGTATACTTTATAAACACTTTTACACATTATAATATATGTTTTTCTGTGGCGCGGGTAGCCAGTTATATTAATATATATTTTATAAACACTGTTACTTATTATAATATATGTTTTTCTGTGGCGCGGGTAGCCAGTTATATTAATATATATTTTATAAACACTGTTACTTATTATAATATATGTTTTTCTGTGGTGCGGGTAGCCAGTTATATTAATATATATTTTATAAACACTGTTACTTATTATAATACATGTCTTCCTGTGGTGCGGGTAGTCAGTTATATTAATATATATTTTATAAACACTGTTACTTATTATAATATATGTTTTCCTGTGGTGCGGGTAGCCAGTTATATTAATATATATTTTATAAACACTGTTACTTATTATAATATATGTCTTCCTGTGGTGCGGGTAGCCAGTTATATTAATATATACTTTATAAACACTGTTACTTATTATAATATATGTTTTCCTGTGGTGCGGGTAGCCAGTTATATTAATATATATTTTATAAACACTGTTACTTATTATAATATATGTCTTCCTGTGGTGCGGATAGTCAGTTATATTAATATATATTTTATAAACACTGTTACACATTATAATATATGTCTTCCTGTGGTGCGGATAGCCAGTTATATTAATATATATTTTATAAACACTGTTACACATTATAATATATGTCTTCCTGTGGTGCGGATAGCCAGTTATATTAATATATATTTTATAAACACTGTACTTATTATAATATATGTCTTCCTGTGGTGCGGATAGTCAGTTATATTAATATATATTTTATAAACACTGTTACTTATTATAATATATGTCTTCCTGTGGTGCGGATAGCCAGTTATATTAATATATATTTTATAAACACTGTTACTTATTATAATATATGTTTTTCTGTGGCGCTGATAGCCAGTTATATTAATATATATTTTATAAACACTGTTACTTATTATAATATATGTCTTCCTGTGGTGCGGGTAGCCAGTTATATTAATATATATTTTATAAACACTGTTACTTATTATAATATATGTCTTCCTGTGGTGCGGGTAGTCAGTTATATTAATATATATTTTTCCTGTGGTGCGGGTAGCCAGTTATATTAATATATATTTTATAAACACTGTAACCCATTATAATATATATTTTTCTGTGGTGTGGGTAGCCAGTTATATTAATATATATTTTATAAACACTGTTACCCATTATAGTATATGTTTTCCTGTGGTGCAGATATCCAGTTATATTAATATATTTTATAAACACCATGGGATCAATCTATCAAAGCGTCAATCTCAGTTCATTTGTCGGCTTCAATATGCTCGCGAGACATTGCTGACTCGGATCTGAATACAATGCCCTTATTTATAAAAAAAAGCTGTAAAAAAAAAAAGGCGCTTCAAGTACGGTGTGAAGAGCATCAGTCTGGTGTTAACTAACAGTCATCGATGTCACGGTTAATCAGGTTTTTCCCAACTTTATTTATACCATTTCATTACTGTCCACGAACAAGCACATTTCTCTAAAGCTAATCTTTTATTCTTCAACTGTTAATGTCCACAAAATAGCTAAATGTATACCTCAACAAACAATATCTCATAGAAAGTTATTTTTATATTTATTTGTTATACCAAAAAATCTGTTTTATGATACTTTCACATAAATTAATGTGTATTTGTATTTATAGAAGTCATGATATGCTTTTATCTCATATATTTTTTTTATAAATGGTTATTAATGCTAGAATTTGTACATATATCTTTGCACATACTTTTATATATATATATATATATATATATATATATATACACATACATATATATATATATATATATATATATATACACATACATATATATATATATATATATATATATATATATATATATATATGTGTGTGTGTGTGTGTGTTATGTCAGAAATCTTTTGCAAACATATTTACATGTCCCTAAATTCCTTTCTTTGTTGTAAACAATGTTGTCTTTCATATCTCTGTGTTTATTTATACCACTAAATGTATATAGTGTAAATGTGTTATTATTCTGAGCAGGAATAATTGTGAATATAACATGTAATCAGAGCATCATATGTATTTATTTGCAATCAATGGATATTTTAAGAGCTGGGCCAGTTTTCTATCTGTACCTGTGTAACCCCTCCTGATTGCAATCTAGTATTAAAAAAACACCCCTACACAGGTGTTATAAAATGGACTGGCATATAAGATTACATTTCTGACTGAAAAAGAAATTCAAGAGAAGGAAGAAATACACTGAAAATAGCATGACAGTAAAGAGGTGATTTTAATTTCTGCTGTATCTGAATCATGACAGTTTAATGTTAGGTGGGCAATCCCTTTGAGCTACCAGCTTAAGATTTCATTGAATAAAACATCAATTCAAATGTTAAAATCCTTGTCTAAAATATTACAATGTCAGGGTGCCAGGAATCAGACTGAGACGAGAAGTGCAAAAATAATCACACCTTTATTAATAACAAAAAAATAATAAAAAGTCCACAAGTCAAATAACAAGCCAGGAGTCAAAACCAGAGCTGGTAGACAGACGAGTCGAGTCAGGAGCCAAAGCGAATAGTCAGACAAGCCTGAATCAGGAACAAGGAAAACAGCAGAGTCAGGAACAAGCCAGGGATCAGGAACCAGGAAGGACATCAGACAGCCAGGTAAAACACAGGAACTCTCACAAACAGGTCTGAGAAAACGCAAAGGCAAAGCATACTGAACAGAGGCCCTTTAAATAATAAGTGATGATATCACAATTCTGAGACTGCATCCTGTCTCAGACAGATGATGCACACCAGTCTGTCCATAGAAGGAAGTGCAGGAAATGAGCAGCATCCCCCACAATGCACCATAGTCAGCAAGAGAGGTGAGTAAAATGGCTGCCAGCAGCACATGGCAAACAAAACAGGGAAAAAACCCTGACAGTACCCTCCCCTCAACGACCCCTCCCCCGCAGGAAGACAAAAGGCTTATTGGGGAAACGGGCATGGAAGGCATGGAGGGGGGTAGGAGCATGAACATCAGAGGAGGGAACCCAAGAACGCTCCTCCGGACCGTAGCCCCTCCAGTGAACCAAATACTGTACACGGCCCCTGGACATACGAGAGTCAATAATGCTGCTGACCTCATACTCCTCATGGTTGTCAACAAAGATAGGACGGGGACAAGGCAACACAGTGGTAAACCGATTACAAACCAATGGTTTCAAGAGGGAGACATGAAAAATATTGGAGATGCGCATTGCAGGAGGAAGGTCAAGAGTGTAGGCCACAGGATTAACCCGTCGGAGTATTCCAAAAGGACCAACATAATGGGGAGCCAGTTTATTGGAAGGCACACAAAGGTTCAAATTGCAGGAGGACAGCCAAACTCTCTCACCAACCTGGTAGGAAGGCGCGGGCAGACGCCTACGATCAGCCTGGAACTTTAGGCGCTGCATAGAACGATGAAGGCAATCCTGAAACTGCCCCCACGTGGAACGGAGTTGCCAGAGATGCTCCTACAAAGCCGGAATACCCTGAGACATGAATGAATCGGGCAACAAGGATGGTTGAAACCCATAATTCGCCATGAACAGGGTTAACTTGGCGGAAGCATTAATAGCACTATTACGAGCAAACTCTGCCCAAGGTAACAGTTCAGACCAATTATTGTGGTGATCTGAGACATATCAATGGAGGAACTGTTCCAGAGCTTGATTAGACAGTTCCACAGCCCCATTGGATTGAGGGTGATATGCCGAGGAGAAGGAAAGCTGGATCCCCATTTGAGCACAAAAGGAACGCCATAATCTGGAGACAAACTGGCTACCCCGGTCTGACACTATCTCCTTGGGTAACCCATTTAAATGGAAGACCTCCCGGGCAAAAATTTAAGCAAGCTCCTGAGCGGTAGGCAACTTCATCAAGGGAATGCAATGTGACATTTTAGAAAAATGGTCAACCACCATAAGGATAACAGTATTGCCATTGGAAACAGGGAGCTTGACAATGAAGTCCATGGAAAGATGTGTCCAAGGACCCTCACCATTAGCAATAGGTTGAAAAAGACCCACAGGAAGACGTTGAGGAGTCTTATTCTGTGCACAAACTGAGCAGGAGGCAACATACGCAGCAACATCAGAACGAAGACCTAGCCACCAGAATTGTCGAGTGACAAACCTGGGTGACCTGCGACTTTAGGATAGTGGTAAGTGTGCAAAAGTTTAGTTTGAAGATTCTCAGGAACAAAACACTTACCACTAGGTATCTCAGGAGGTGCATTGGTTTGTGCAGCCAGGATCTCCTCCCCCAAGGTAGAAGTCAAATTAGTACTTATGGTAGCTAAAATATGGTCAGGAGGTATAACAGGAGTAGGTACAGACTCCTCCTTGGACAGAGGCGAAAATTGTCGAGAGAGGGCATCAGCCCTAACATTCTTACTACCAGGCAGGTAGGAGACTACATAATTAAATCGAGACAAAAATAGAGCCCATCTAGCCTGTCGGGGCGACAAACGTTTTGCTTCAGATAGATAAGTTAAATTCTTGTGGTCAGTAAGAATGAGCACAGGCATGCTAGTACCCTCGAGAAGATGCCTCCATTCCTTGAGTGCCAAAATTATGGCCAGTAATTCCCTGTCGCCAATTTCATAATTGCACTCCACTAGTGATGTCGCAAACCTAACAAATTGGGTTTGCGAACGGCGAATGCGAACTTCCACAAAAGTTCGCGAACGGGCGAACCGCCATAGACTTAAATAGGCAGGCGAATTTTAAAACCCACAGGGACTCTTTAATAATTACATTGTAGCTATTTTAGGATTTATATTTATTTTACAGGCAACTTTGTAATTATTTTAACTAGCTACAATAGCTATTAAATAGTTAATAACTATTTAATAGCTACCTAGTTAAAATAATTACAAAATTACCTGTAAAATAAATCCTAACCTAAGTTACAAATACACCTAACATTACACTATCATTAAATTAATTAAATAAATTACCTACAATTAGGGATGTCGCGAACCAAAAAAATGGCGGACTCGAACTTCCGCAACTGTTCGCGAACCGGGCGAACTGCCATTGACTTCAATAGGCAGGCGAACTTTAAAACCAACAGGGACTCTTTCTGGCCACAATAGTGATGGAAAAGTTGTTTCAAGGGGACTAACACCTGGACTGTGGCATGCCGGAGGGGGATCCATGGCAAAACTCCCACGAAAAATTACATAGTTGATGCAGAGTCTGGTTTTAATCCATAAAGGGCATAAATCACCTAAAATTCCTAAATTGTTTGATATAACGTGCTTTAAAACATCAGGTGTGATGTTGTATCGATCAGGTAGTGTAAGGGTTACGCCCTCTTCACAGTGCGCAGTGTAGGTGATATAACTGCCCTGACCATGCTTTGCAGACCAGGTATCAGTGGTCAGATGGACCCTTGCCCCAACACTGTGTGCCAGACATGCCATTATAGCAGACTTATATGGCGTTGCTTTTTGGTAATTAGAAGGCTGCTAAATGCCACTGCGCACCACAGGTGTTTTATGCCCAGCAGTGAAGGGGTTAATTAGGGAGCATGTAGGGAGCTTGTAGAGTTAATTTTAGCTTAAGTGTAGTGTAGTAGACAACCCAAAGTATTGATCTAGTCCCATTTTGGTATATTTAATGCCACCATTTCACCGCCAAATGCGATCAAATTAAAAAAAAAATTCACTTTTTCACAAACTTTAGGTTTCTCACAGAAATTATTTACAAACAACTTATGCAATTATGGCATAAATGGTTATAAATGCTTCTCTGGGATCCCTTTTGTTCAGAAATAGCAGACTTATATGACTTTGGCGTTGCTTTTTGTTAATTAGAAGGCTGCTAAATGCCACTGCGCACCACACGTGTTTTATGCCCAGCAGTGAAGGGGTTAATTAGGGAGCATGTAGGCAGCTTGTAGAGTTAATTTTAGCTTAAGTGTAGTGTAGTAGACAACCCAAAGTATTGATCTAAGCCCATTTTGGTATATTTAATGCCACCATTTCACCGCCAAATGCAATCAAATTTAAAAAAAACTTAATTTGTTTCGCAATTTTAGGTTTCTAACTGAAATTATTAACAAACAGCTTGTGCAATTATGGCACAAATGGTTGTAAATGCTTCTTTGGGATCCCCTTTGTTCAGAAATAGCAGACATATATGACTTTGGCGTTGCTTTCTGGTAATTAGAAGGCTGCTAAATGCTGCTGCGCATCACACGTGTATTATGGCTAGCATTGAAGGGGTTAATTCGGTAGTTTGTAGGGAGCTTGCAGGGTTAATTTTAGCTTTAGTGTAGAGATCAGCCTCCCACCTGATACATTAGACCCCCTTATCCCTCCCAAACAGCTCCCTTCCCTCCCCCACCCCACAATTGTCCCCGCCATCTTAAGTACTGGCAGAAAGTCTGCCAGTACTAAAATAAAAGGTTTTTATTTATTTTTTTTAGCATATTTACATATGCTGTGGTGTAGCATCCCCCCTTAGCCCCCAACCTCCCTGATCCCCCCAAAACAGCTCTATAACCCTCCCCATCTGCCTTATTGGCGGCCATCTTGGGCACTGGCAGCTGTCTGCTATTATTTCACAGTCAAAAAAATTTTTTATTTTTTTTTAAATGTACACTACTGTTACACCAGATATGAGTGGTGGCACTGGGCAAGTGGGCACAGTATACGCTGTGAGCCTGACACACACGCTGGCAGGCAGGCAGGCAGGCAACTGCAATTAGATTACACAGGAAAAAAAAGCAGACTGATGTTCTAGCCTTAAAAAGGGCTTTTTGGGGTGCTGTCCTTACAGCAGAGATCAGATGAGTCCTTCAGGACTGTAGTGAACACTGAATACACTAGCCTAGCTATCGATTTCCCTATTAAATCAGCAGCAGCTACACTGTCCCTCCTCTCACTAAGAATGCAGCTTCTGAATGAATCTAAAATGGATGCTGTCCAGGAGGTGGGAGGGTCTGGGAGGGAGGGTCTGCTGCTGATTGGCTGTAATGTGTATTCTGACTGTGAGGTACAGGGTCAAAGTTTACTCAATGATGATAAATAGGGGGCAGATCGAACATCGCATATGCTATGTTCGCCGGTAACTATTCGCCGGCGAACTATTCGCGACATCACTATACTCCACTGGAGACAATTTCTTAGAGAAGAAACCACACGGATGCACACTGACACGGATACGTCAGGCGTAGGATGTTGAGACAAGAGGGCACCTACTCCAGTCTCAGATGCATCGACATCAAGAACGAAAGGCAGGACAGGGTTAGGATGAGCCAGAACTGGAGCGGCAGCAAAGGCAGTCTTAAGACTATCAAAGGCCTTAATGGCAGTAGGTGACCAATGGAGTGCATCATTCTCTTTACGGGTCATGTCTGTGATAGGTTTGACCAAGGAAGAAAATTTTTTAATAAACTTTCTATAGTAATTGGCGAACCCCAAAAAACGTTGAATAGACAGAAGACCAACTTGGCGAGGCCACTGCTGAACTGCAGATAACTTGTCAGGATCCATGGAGAACCCTGCAACGGAGATAACAAAACCTAGGAAGGTTACTTGAGTCTGATGGAACTCATATTTCTCGAGTTTACAAAACAGGCCATTCTCACGTAGTCTCTGAAGATCCTGTGTAACATCAGAACGATGAGCCTCAAGTGTGGGTGAGTGTATGAGTATGTTGTCTAAGTACACCACAACACACTGTTGCAACATATCTTGTAGGACATCATTAATAAATTCCTGGAAAACAACAGGAGCATTACATAGGCCAAAGGGCATTACAAGATAGTCATAATGCCCCCTCCTGGTGTTAAACGCTGTTTTCCATTCGTGGCCCTCCTTAATCCTAATGAGATTGTACGCTCCTCTCAAATCAAGTTTAGTAAAGACCGTAGCTCCCTTGAGGCGGTCGAAGAGTTCCGTAATGAGCGGAATAGGGTAAGCATTCTTAATGGTAAGACGATTAAGACCCCTATAATCGATGCATGGTCTTAACTCACCACCCTTTTTCTTCACAAAGAAGAAGCCAGCCCCTGCAGGAGAGCAGGATTTGCGGATGATCCCCCGTGACAGAGCATCAGCAACATATTCCTCCATAGCACAATTCTCTGCAACAGACAGAGGGTAAACCCGGCCCGAGGAGGAATGGCTCCGGGTTGCAGATCTATGGCCCAATCGTAAGACCGGTAAGGAGGCAACGTACCGGCACGCACCTTGTCAAAAATGTCTAGGAACTCTCGGTACTCCTCTGGCAATTGAGATACCAAAGAAGTGCACAAGACTTTAACTGGTCTCCGAAGACAAGTGGAAATACATTGCGGGGACCGTGAAAAAATTTCGGTCCTGCGCTAGTCTAGACTGGGATTGTGCTTTTGGAGCCAGGGATAACCCAGAACAACCGGAAAATGCGGATAGTTTATCACCTGGATCTGTAGGGTTTCAAAATGGAGAGCCCCAATGGACAACGGAGCAGTTTTGTGAGTAACGAGTGCAGACTGAAGGGGCCTGTCATCAATGGCCTCAATAGCAAGTGGAATGGACCGAGTAAAAACAGGAATGGAGTGCTTTGATACAAAAGCACTGTCAATGAAATAGTCCGCAGCACCGGAGTCAACAAGAGCCTGGGTGACTATGGAGGAGTCCACCCAGGAAAGGACAACCATCACCAAAGGTTTCACCTTAAGCGGTTCCGGGGACGAGGATAAACCACCCAAGGTCTGCCCCCGACAGGACCTTAGGTGTGAGTGTTGCCCGGCCGTGTAGGACAAGACTTCAAAAGGTGGCCCTGTAACCCACAATAGAGGCACAGCCCTTCCCTCCTCCTAAATGCCCTCTCCGCCGCGGAGAGATACGTGAATCCCAACTGCATTGGCTCAGCAGTACCTGGTGATTCAGGACTAGGAGGCATGGGAGGAGAGGGAAGCATGGGTGGGAACGAACACGTAGGAGACAACCAAACAGGAGGCTTCTGCAAGCGCTCCTTGAAAGAGGGCCTCTCTCTGAGTCTGATGCCAATTAGGATAAAAAAGACACCAATGCCTTGAGATCCTCTGGTAAATCTCTGGCAGCAACTTCGTCTTTAATCGCATCAGAGAGCCCATGAAAGAAGGTGGCAACAAGGGCTTTATTGTTCAAACCAACCTCTGTGGCAAGCGTACGGAACTCAATAGCATACTGAGCAACAGATCTTGTACCTTCCTGAATGGACATGAGTCGCTTAGCAGCAGAGGAGCGAGCCGGAACATCAAATACCCTTCAAAAGGAGGCCACAAATTCAGGGTAATTTGAAATCACAGGTTTATTAGTCTCCCACAAGGGATTAGACCAGGCAAGAGCTGTGTCAGAGAGTAACGAGATGAGAAATCCCACCTTAGCTCTGTCAGAGTGAAACGCCTGAGGTAAAATCTCAAAGTAAATGCCCACCTGGTTAAAAAAAACCTCTGCACTGAATAGGATCACCTCCATATCGCTGAAGTAGAGGTGCAGAACCCTGGTAGGACTAGGTGCAGCGGCGGAAACAGGAGCAGCCATAACTTGTGGGCACTTTGGTCCAAATGTACAGTGCGAGTCAGCAGGGTTTGCAGGGCTAGTGCAAATTGATCCAACCGGTGATCCTGTTCACCCATCCTGGAAATGATGGCAGGTAAAGGTGGATTATTAGCACCATCAGGATTCATGGCCTTTGTGTAATGTCAGGGTGCCAGGAATCAGACTGAGACGAGAAGTGCAAAAATAATCACACCTTTATTAATAACAAAAAAATAATAAAAGGTCCACAAGTCAAATAACAAGCCAGGAGTCAAAACCAGAGCTGGTAGTCAGACGAGCCGAGTCAGGAGCCAAAGCGAATAGTCAGACGAGCCGGAATCAGGAACAAGGAAAACAGCAGAGTCAGGAACAAGCCAGGGATCAGGTACCAGGAAGGACATCAGACAGCGAGGTAATACACAGGAACTCTCACAAACAGGTCTGAGACAACGCAAGACAAGGCAAAGCATACTGAACAGAGGCCCTTTAAATAATAAGTGATGACATCACAATTCTGAGACTGCATCCTGTCTCACACAGATGATGCACACCAGTCTGGCCATAAAAGGAAGTGCAATGAAATGAGCACCATCCCCCACAATGCACCATAGTCAGCAAGAGAGGTGAGTAAAATGGCTGCCAGCAGCACATGGCAAACAAAACAGGGAAAAAACCCTGACATACACTGTGTGTCCTAATGTCAGCATCAATGTTATCTTTAATATTTATTTCACATATACATACTTTCAAAGTATAATACAAAATGTAACGAATGGCACTTACAAGTTCTGATGAGTGATCAATGACAAAAGTATCAAGCAATTTGATTAGTTAGTGATAGTTTAAAATGTATATTTGAATCGGATTAGCTGATGTCATAAATCATGTGATTATGCATATTCCAAACAAAAGTGGTGTAAAAATGCACTAGTGTGTGGGTTGTTTAGGAGTTTGCATCATAATTGGTGCGAAAAGTGTTATGTCAAATTTGGTGCGAAGTGGAGAGTGGGACTTGTATTACATGGCTTAAACATGGTGCACATAGATTGTTCAAAAAAAAAGGAAGTTAGTTATATTATGTGGTGTATTTCATTTTTATATCTATGGGGCCTATTTATCAAATGTCTATCCGACATGATCCGATCAGCGGATCATGTCTGATAGACATTGCTGAATGCGGACAGCATATACTCTCTACATTCAGCATTGCACAAGCAGTTCTGGTGAACTACTGGAGCAATGCCGCCCCCTGCAGATTCTCTGCTAATCGGCCACTAGCAGCCGGTCTCAATCAACCCGATCGTATCTGATTGGGTTGATTGCTGTCCGTGGCCTCAGAGCAGGCAGACAGGTTATGGAGCAGCCAAGTTATGGAGCAGGCCCCAATATCTATTAGTGCGACAAGTTTGGGGCAAAACTTTTCAACAAATTTGTAGAAATAATATTGTCCCCTTGTTTTGTAATGAGACAAATTTGTAACATAATCCATAAGTAGTAATGACTCATTTTTATCCCTATATCCACTAGTGCACCAAATGTGTAGCAATAATATTGTTTGATTTAGAAAGGGTATATAATTTTACGCTGCTCATCGCACCAAGTACTGTTAACTAACAGTCATCGATATCGCTTTTTCCCAGCTTTCTTGGTACCCTGTCACTAAACACCCACACTATACTATACTGTTTACCCCCTATACAGCCACTCCCGGAGCCCACCACAACTCTAATAAATGTATTAACCCCTAAACCGCCACTCACGGACCCCGCCGCAAGTAAATAAAGTGTTTAACCCCTAAACCGCTGCTCCCGGAGCCCACCGTCCCCTACATTATACTTATTTACCCCTAATCTGCCACCCCCTACACCACTGCCACCTACATTATACTTATTAACCCCTAATCTGCCGCCTCCTACACCGCCGCCACCTACATTATATTTATTAACCCCTAATCTGCCCCCCTACACCTCCGCCACCTACATTATATTTATTAAACCCTAATCTGCCCTCCTACACCACCGCCACCTACATTATATTTATTAACCCCTAATCTGCCCCCCTACACCTCCGCCACCTACATTATATTTATTAAACCCTAATCTGCCCTCCTACACCGCCGCCACCTACATTATATTTATTAACCCCTAATCTGCCCCCCCACACTACCACCACCTACCTACATTTATTAACCCCTAATCTGCCGCCCCCAACGTCGCCGCCACTATATTAAATTTATTAACCCCTAAACCTAAGTCTAACCCTAACACCCCCTAACTTAAATATAATTTAAATAAATCTAAATAAATATTCCTATCATTAAATAAATTATTCCTATTTAAAACTAAATACTTACCTATAAAATAAACCCTAAGACAGCTACAATATAACTAATAGTTACATTGTAGCTATTTTAGGATTTATTTTTATTTTACAGGCAACTTTGTATTTATTTTAACTAGGTACAATAGTTATTAAATAGTTATTAACTATTTAATAACTACCTAGTTAAAAGAAATACAAAAGTACCTGTAAAATAAAACCTAACCTAAGTTACAATTACACCTAACACTACACTATAATTAAATTAATTACCTACATTAACTTCAATTAACTAAAATTAAATAAAATTATCTAAAGTACAAACCCCCCCCCACTAAATTACAGAAAATAATAAAATAATTACAAGTTATTTAAAATAATTACACCTAATCCAATCCCCCTAAAAAAATAAAAAAGCTCCCCAAAATAATAAAAAGCCCTACCCTATACTAAATTACAAATAGCCCTTAAAAGGGCCTTTTGCAGGGCATTGCCCCAAAGTAATCAGCTCTTTTACCGGTAAAAAAAAGTACAATATCCCCCCAACAATAAAACCCACCACCCACACACCCAACCCTACTCTAAAACCCACCCAATACCCCCTTAATAAAAGCTAACATTAACCCGTTGAAGATCACCCTACCTTGAGACGTCTTCACCCAACCGGGCCGAAGTCCTCAACGAAGCCGGGCGAAGTGGTCCGAAAGGGTATACAATTTTAATGGAGTTTCTAATTTACTTTTATTATGTAATATACTTCATTCTCTTGCAGCATCAAACATAAGCTTTCTGTGTTTTCAGACTCCCATTGAGTTCTATGGCATCCGCGACCTCAAGGGTGGCGGATTGAAAACTAGGTACGCTGCATCGGAATAGACACGAGTGTACCTGTTAAATGTTTGATAAATTGGGAAAAGGCTCAAATAGAGTCAAATCTGAATTTGAAACATCGGTAATGACGCAAGCATCGATCTGCGTCGGATTGATATTGCGGGATCGTATATTACATCACAAATTTCAAGATTTGCCAATCTTGACACTTTGATAACTACGGCGGATCAATCTTGCGACAATTACAACGCGGGATTCAAGCCTATTTTCAGTTGACGCTTTGATAAATTGACCCCCATCACTGTTACCCATTATAGTATATGTCTTCCTGTGGTGCGGATAGTCAGTTATATTAATATATATTTTATAAACACTGTTACTCATTATAATATATGTTTTCCTGTGGTGCGGGTAGTCAGTTATATTAATATATATTTTATAAACACCATTACTGTAACCCATTATAATATATGTTTTCCTGTGGTGCGGGTAGCCAGTTATATTAATATATAATATGTGATCCAATCAGCCAATAGAATGCAAGCTTAATCCTATTGGCTGATTGGATCAGCCAATAGGATTGAACTTCAATCCTATTGGCTGATTGCATCAGCCAATAGAATTTTCCCTACCTTAATTCCGATTGGCTGATAGAATTCTATCAGCCAATCGGAATTAAAGGGGTGCCATCTTGGATGACGTCACTTAAAGGAACCGTCATTGTTGAAGAAGACGTCGGATGGAGAGGATGCTCCACGTCGGATGTCTTGAAGATGGAGCCGCTCCGCGCCGGATGGATGAAGATAGAAGATACCGTCTGGATGAAGACATCTGCCCATCTAGAGGACCACTTCTGCCGGATTCGTTGAGGACTTCGGCCCGGCTGGGTGAAGTCTTCTCACTGTAGGGTGATCTTCAAGGGGTTAGTGTAATTTTTTTTAAGGGGGTATTGGGTGGGTTTTAAAGTAGGGTTGGTTGTGTGGGTGGTGGGTTTTAATGTTGGGGAGAGTTTGTCATTTTTTTTTACAGGTAAAAGAGCTGATTACTTTGGGGGAATGCCCCACAAAAGGCCCTTTTAAGGGCTATTTGTAATTTAGTGTAGGGTAGGGCTTTTTTAATTTTGGGGGGGCTTTTTTTGTTAGGGGGATTAGATTAGGTGCAATTAGTTTAAAAATCTTGTAATTTGTTTATTAATTTCTGTAATTTAGTGGGGGTTTTTTTTTTTTTACTTTAGATAATTTTATTTAATTGTATTTAGTTTAGGGAATTTATTTAATTATAGTGTAGTGTTAGGTGTAATTGTAACTTTTTTTAGGTTTTTAGGTTAGGTTTTACTTTACAGGTATATTTGTATTTATTTTAACTAGGAAGGTATTAAATAGCTAATAACTATTTAATAACTATTGTACCTAGTTAAAATAAATACAAACTTGACTGTAAAATAAAAATAAACCTTAAGATAGCTACAATGTAACTATAAGTTATATTGCAGCTATCTTAGGGTTTATTTTATAGGTAAGTATTTAGTTTTAAATAGGAATAATTTATTTAATGATAGGAATATTTATTTAGATTTATTTAAATTATATTTAAGTTAGGGGATGTTAGGGTTAGACTTAGGTTTAGGGGTTAATAAATTTAATATAGTGGCGGCGACGTTGGGGGCGGCAGATTAGGGGTTAATAAATGTAGGTAGGTGGTGGTAGTGTGGGGGGGCAGATTAGGGGTTAATAAATATAATGTAGGTGGCGGCGGTGTAGGAGGGCAGATTAGGGTTTAATAAATATAATGTAGGTGGTGGAGGTGTAGGGGGCAGATTAGGGGTTAATAAATATAATGTAGGTGGCGGCGGTGTAGGAGGCGGCAGATTAGGGGTTAATAAGTATAATGTAGGTGGCAGCGGTGTAGGGGGTGGCAGATTAGGGGTTAATAAGTATAATGTAGGCGACGGTGGGCTCCGGGAGCAGCGGTTTAGGGGTTAACACTTTCTTTAGTTGCGGCGGGGTCTGTGAGTGGCGGTTTAGGGGTTAATACATTTATTAGAGTTGTGGTGGGCTCCGGGAGTGGCAGTATAGGGGGTAAACAGTATAGTATAGTGTGGGTGTTTAGTGACAGGGTACCAAGAAGGCTGGAAAAAATCCGAAGAGCAGTGATATCGATGACTGTTAGTTAACAACAGTCCGCTGCTCATCGCACCGTACTTGGTGCGCGGCTTTTGACAGGTTTTTTGATAATTTTGGAGAACATATTCAGGTCCGCAGCGGCGATGTTAGGCGATCTTAGGCGAGCGTATTGGTGCCGTGGAATGCAAGTCAGTTGACGGCTTGATAAATAGATGCCTATATCTCCAGCTGTAGTATGTAACAGTTGTCATGATAAGCTTTTGCATGCAGAAAAGGTTTCTATTAGTGCTAGTACAGTATCTGTTGTTCCCTCAACATTGAAAGTACATGACATCCCTGTTGATATGAAAAATGATGTTGCTGATGCGATACAGAAGGCTTTGGCATGTATATATCAAGCCGTCAACAGCAAATACACTGGAATTCCACAGCGTATTTGTGGCAAGCCTGATTCGCCTTAGTTATCAAACCCTACAGACCGGCAAAAGTAGAATTTAGTGACGTAACATACGATCCGCCGGTCTCAGTCCGACACAGATTCATCACTACAGATGTTCCGAACACAAGTTCGGCACTATCTGACTACTTTTGCTAGTTATCAAATAACTAGCAGGTACGCTCTGCATTTTTCCGGCCCAGCGTACTTGGTTTTCAATCCGTCGCCCTGGAGGTGTGGCGGATGCCATAGGAATCAATGGGAGTCGGAAAGCAGCGAGAGCTCATGTTCACTGCTGCCTGATATCCAATTGATTCCTATGGTATTGTCTACACCTAACACCCTAACATGTACCCTGAGTCTAAACACCCCTAATCTGCCCCCCCCCCACACTGCCGCCACCTACATTATACTTATTAACCCTTAAACCGCCGCTCCCGGACCCCGCCGCAACTAAATAAAGTGTTTAACCCCTAAACCGCCGCTCCCGGACCCCGCCGCAACTAAATAAATTGTTTAACCCCAAAACCACCGCTCCCGGACCCTGCCGCAACTAAATAAAGTGTTTAACCCCAAAACCGCTGCTCCTGGACCCCGCCACAACTAAATAAAGTGTTTAACCCCCAAAATGCCGCTCCCAGAGCCCACGCCACCTACATTATATTTATTAACCCCTAATCTGCCCCCCTACAACACCGCCACCTACATTATATTTATTAACCCCTAATCTCCCCCCCCTACAGCACCGTCACTATATTAAATGTATTAAGACCTAAACTTAAGTCTAACACTAACCCTAACACCCCCTAACTTAAATATAATTTAAATAAATCGAAATAAATTATTCCTATTTAAAACTAAATACTTACCTATAAAATAAACCCTAAGATAGCTACAATATAATTAATAGTTACAATGTAGCTATCTTAGGATTTATTTTTTATTTTACAGGCAAGTAAATTACCTACATTAACTACAATTAACTACAATTAAATAAAATTATCTAAAGTACAAAAAAAACCCCACTAAATTACTGAAAATAATAAAATAATTACAAGTTATTTAAAATAATTACACCTAATCTAATCCCCCTAAAAAAATAAAAAAGCCCCCCAAAATAATAAAAAGCCCTACCCGATACTAAATTACAAATAGCCCTTAAAAGGGCCTTTTGCAGGGCATTGCCCCAAAGTAATCAGCTCTTTTACCGGTAAAAAAAAGTACAATATCCCCCAACATTTAAACCCACCACCCACATACCCAACCCTACTCTAAAACCAACCCAATACCCCCTTAATAAAACCTAACACTAACCCCTTGAAGATCACCCTACCTTGAGACGTCTTCAGTTCACCCAACCGAGCCAAAGTCCTCAACGAAGCCGGGCGAAGTGGTCCTCCAGACGGGCAGAAGTCTTCATCCAAGCCGGGCAGAAGAGGTCCTCCAGAGGGGCAGAAGTCTTCATCTAGGCGGCATCTTCTATCTTTATCCATCCGGCGCAGAGCGGATCCATCTTCAAGACATCCGACGAGGAGCATCCTCTTCTAACGACATCCAACGAGTGAATGACGGTTACTTTAAATGACGCCATCCAAGATGGTGTCCCTTGAATTCTGATTGGCTGATAGAATTCTATCAGCCAATCGGAATTAAGGTAGGGAAAATCCTGTGGCTGATGCACAATGGGAAAAAGATTCTGATTTGCATAGCATTGTTCATTTGCTTCAACATGCTAATCATTTTATCTGTAATGCTATTTTTGATATCATCAAGATTGATGTTAAATCTATGTCTTTGGCTATTTTAGCTAAAAGAGCTTTATGGCTCAAATCATGGAATGCTGACATGGTATCTAAATCTAGGTTGCTATCTCAACTTGTGTTGTTTCTTCAAAGACATGGTTGGAGGATCAATTTACAAAATAGTTTCTTGATTCCTCAGACAAGGGTCACCTTTTTAGGTTTCCAGATAGATTCAGTGTCCATGACTCTGTATTTAACAGACAAGAGACGTTTGAAGTTGGTTTCAACCTGTCTAAACCTTCAGTCTCGATCATTCCCTTGAGTGGCTATTTGCATGGAAGTTTTAGGTCTCATGACTGCCGCATCGGACGCGATCCCCTTTGCTCATTTTCATATGAGACCTCTGCAGCTTTGCATGCTGAATCAATGGTGCAGGGATTATCACAATTGATATTCTTAAATCCCAACACTCAACTCAACAATTATTAACTAACTACCTATTTAAAAATAAATACAAACTTACCTGTGAAATAAAAATAAAACCTAAGATTACAAAAATTAAAAACCTAAGATTACTAAAAAATTAAAACTACAATTACAAAAAATAACAAGCAAACACCTAGATTACGAGTTTTGCGTTAACAGGGGTGCGGTGCTAACGAGCAGTTTAAGCTCACCGCTCACTTGCAGACAACGCTGGTATTACGGGTTTTTAGAAACAGATTTTCTTTTTGGCTTCTGTAGGGACCATGTGACAAGACACAAGTTTTACACAACAGCAAGAGGTGAATTATATGCATCATGAACTGATGGTGATTTGCAATTCAGCACATTAGGCATCATCCATATTGAATAAATTAGCTTCAAGTCCTTTATTATTTTTTTCTGTTATTTTTGTAAAGCTCAGAAAAAACTCCCTTGAAAAGCCTGTTACGTTGCATATGAAATTAGGGCTATGTTTCAAACAAAATAAAATGGCTTCACAGAGTAAAATAAAATATATATAAATCACTGGAGCTGCCGCATAAGGTTTTACGTAGGAGCTCCGGTGAATGGCTTTGTGCTAATATTCCATTCCCTGTATCTGTTTAGCTGAGCTTATAGGGCACATAAACAGCACAAATCACTCTCGCCAGATCTAATGAAATTGAATCTGAAATGAATGGAAGATAATCACCTCTGACCTTATATAATATATTGCAGACACATGAGAAGGTACAATGGGAAATTCCCTATCACAGGTAAATCATTTATCTAGAAATAAAGAGCAGTCACTTACCGAAATCCGTCCGTGTTGTACAACCTGCACGAGCCTTTAGCATCGCACTGCCTGTTGGCCCATTTCAGACAAACTGTGTCAATCAAAGCCCCTAAGTACACGGGGGCAGGAATTCCTGCTGCAAAAGGAACAGAATGAATAACCTGGGGTAAAGTAAGTACATCATGTATATAACACATCTTTATCATGTATATAACACATCTTTATCATGTATATAACAACACTTTATCATGTATATAACACCGCTTTATCATGTATATAACACATCTTTTATCATATTTATCATATTTATCAAGCAGCAGTCATCAGACACAAGAGAAACTGCAGTCAGTATTTATCAAGCCCTTCGCCTCCCTATGACCACAGGTTCTCACAAGAGAACCTGCAGTCAGTATTTAACAAGCAGCGGTCATCAGACACAAGAGAACCTGCAGTCAGTATTTATCAAGCAGTGGTTTACAGACACAATAAAATCTGCAGCCAGTATTTATCAAGCAGCGCTCATCAGACACAAGAGAACCTGCAGTCAGTATTTATCTTTTTTTTTATATCTTTATTTGGGTTTAGCCATTCCATGCAAAGGAAAATACCATAATCTCAACATAATCAATGTCACGCAGGACAAACAAAATATCTAGATTGATATATAAATAAATTGAGAAAAAACAAAAAGAAATTCCCAAATGTAAATTGTCCTTATCCATTTACCCGATAAGGACAGAATTATAATGGCTAAGATTTTCAAGTATATACATAAATCAAAACAAACATAAGAAAAAAAAAAAAGAGAGAGAGAGAGAGAAAAAGAAAGAAAACGAAAAAAAAAAAAAAAAAAAAGGGGGAAAAGAAAATGTGGGAACCTCCCCCCCTTTCAGAATCGAATATGATACTATATATCAACAACCCTATCTAATCTTCACTTTCCTTCCTTTTTCCCTTTCCCTTCTCCCTTTCCCTTCTCCCTTTCCCTTCTCCTCTTCACATTCCTTCCCTTTTCTCTTCCTTTTCTAGTCTATATCGCTGCCATTCCTTATCCAGGTATCCGGAAATACCTGAAGTATGACCAACTCAGCAAAGCTTACCGATGCTACAAAGGGCAATAAAATCTGTCTCTGCAGGCAGGAAGTATATGACTTAATGACCGGAGCCCAGCCTTCCAGGAACTTTCTAATTATTTTTTCAGATAACTGCTATAAATGAAAAGATTCAAAAATAATCTGTGCTTGGATGTCCCTCAGGACTAGTGAGAGAGTAGGAGGGGTCTTTGATATCCATTTTTTAAGAATATTATATCTCACAGTTAATATAATAGTATTTAAGATGCGCAAAGTCACACTGCCTCTCTCATCTGGGAAGAGTAACACTATATCTTTCAGAGAAAAGGAGATAGTACTTTCAAAGACTCTATTATACCAAAATTGGACCTTCTGCCATAATTGAGAGATTTTAGGATAAGCCCATAACATATGGCGGATATCAGCCCGGATATGCGAACAGTGTTCACACATGAAAGTTTTACCAGGAAAATATTTAGCTAGTAGCGCTGGGGAATAATAATAATTATTTAGTAATTCACTGCCACCGAGTATCTAACCACTGTCGCAAGACTGTTGGATATCTTCTCATGGTCTATAGAGGGGATATAAGGTAGCCAAAATTGGATTCATTTATCCTCCTCCAGTATACCTTGTTTGGTCAACATAATATCATAAATTAGAGAGATTGATGCATCACCGACGTTGAACTTCCTGATACAGATCTTGACCTCGGGCCACTCACATCTCCTGGTCGCCTACCAGTTTTGAGCACTAAGAAAATGTCGAATTTGAAAATAAGCAAACCGATTTGAGCTGGGTAAAGAGAACTGTTCCCTGATAGTCTCCCATGGGAGTATCTGTAAATCATTATTAACTAGTTGATACAAATATTCAAGCCCCCCAGCCTGCCAGTCCTGGAAGCATTTTTGGTCTAATCCTGGTAAAAATGAAGGGTTCCCTCTAATGGCTAAGTAGTCAGAGAAAGAAGGATCAATTTTAAAAAGCTTACAAAACTTATGCCAGATCACAACTATATTCCTAACCGAATTAAGAGAAGATACTCTCAAAGGTAAAGAATGCGGAGGACAATGTAAAAGGGCTTTTCAGGACCTTGGTTTGACCAGATAGGATTCAAGCTCATATGTAGTAACCAGATTGGACTGTGCAATCCAGTCAATTGCTATTTTAATCAATGATGCCCAATTGTATAATCTGATACTAGGCAGAGCCAAGCCTGCCTCCGTATATTTCTGTGACAACCTATTTATCGATATTCTCGGTTTTTTAGATTTCCATAAAAACTTCGAAAACCATGAAGACAAATTCTTCAGATCCTTATTAAGGATCATAAGGGGTAAATTTTGAAGATAACAGATAATTTTAGGAAAAATTATAGTTTTAATTAAATTAATAGAGGCTGTAAGTAATAAGGGAAATGCAGTCCAGAGCTTAAGATCTTCTTGGATTTTCTGAAAAAGTGACCAAAAATTTGCCTGATACCACTGTTTCGGATCTCTATTTATCTCCAACCCAAGATATTTAATCGCATTAACATTGTGGAATATTTTATTGGGGTGATCTACACACCGACGCCCGAGTCACATCAAGTCGCTCTTCTCCATATTGATTTTATAGCCCGCAAATGTGCTAAATTGCTTTATCGTATAAACCACTTTCGGGATCGTTACTGCTGTTTTATTCAAAAATTGTAAAATATCATCAGCATAGAGCAGTATTTTCATATTCTGTCTACCCAACAGTATCCCAGGCAAGACCTCTCGAAGTTTAATCGCCAGAGGTTCCAAAACAATATTAAAAAGAAGGGGCGAGAGAGGACAACCCTGCCTTGTACCTCTTTGCAATAATATCCTGGGAGAGACCCTACCATTTACCAACAAATGTGACACTGGGTTCTGGTATATTTTTTGGACAAAATTGAAGAAGCTACCCAAAAAGCCAAATTAAATTAACGTTGCAAAGAGGTGTCTCCATGAAATGCAGTCAAACGCTTTGACCGCATCTAAAGTAAGGACTGCTATATCATTGAGGTCAGTCCTCTCTTTCAACTGCTCTGCATTCCAAATAAAGTCAAGTAGAGTTGTTAACTTCCTTATATTTTTAGAGGAGCTCCGAGATGACATAAAACCCACCTGGTCCGGATGAATCAACCTATCCAGGCAAGAAACTAATCTCTGAGCTATGATAGAAACTAGGATTTTATAGTCCGCATTGAGGACTGAAATAGGCCTATAAGAGGCCGGATCCTCCGGATTTTTTCCTTTTTTTAAAATCAAAGAGATATTAGCCGCTGAAAAGAGAGAAGAAATTGCACTACCCGATACATAGTAATTATTAAATAATCTTTCCAGTATTGGTATAACCTGGTCAGCTGAACTTTTATAAAATTCGGCTTTATTAAGTTTGGCCCTTGTTATAGCTTTACTTATTTCTTCGGCGCATTTTGCATATCCAGTTCTTCCTTTTGGATTTTGGGGACAGAGATCAATAACCAGAACTCTGTCTGATTATCTTGATTGAACTCCCCTTCTGAATATAATTGCTGGTAAAATTTGAAAAAGGTTCTGGATATGTCATCGACATCAGAGGTACGTCCCCCTTCTGCCTGAATCACTGAAATAAGGTTCTTCTTATTCCTAGCTTTGACCAATCTGGCCAGATATTTAGCAGAGCTACTATGGATGCCCCTAAACCGTAAATTGATTTTTGACTCCTCTTGCTGATGTTTTTGTAGTAGGAAGGCATCTCTTTCCTTCCTACCATCTATATATATATAATCCAATTGGCCTTTTAACGATCCCTACAGTATTTCTTAAAAGCGTTTCTGACTTGATTGGACAATTGTATATCCCTAGCCCAAATTTTCCTATTCCGCGCAACCAAATACCCCTTAATATCTCCCCTTAGAACTGCTTTGCCGCCTCCCAAAAAAACTCAATTTTATGGAGATAACCAGAATTAAACATACAATACTCCTTCCACTTATATTCTATCCAGGACAAAAATCTAGGATCGTTGTAAAGATATCTCGGATAGAAAAATCTAAGATTTTTAAGGTCACTTCTGTCCTGGAAGAAAAAAACTAAAAAGATGATTGCGTGGTCCGAAATCAAGATCTCATCAATCTCTGCCTCCATTTTCCCAACAGACAGTGACTCTGCAACTAAAAATAGGTCTATTCGAGAAAACGTTCTGTGAGCTTTGGATTCACATATAAAGTTCTGTACATCAGGATTTAACCTACGCCATATATCATAGACCTGGAGTTTCTGGCAGAATCGCAAAAAGTACTTTGAACTTCTCCTATTCTCTGAAATATTTTTACCTAAAAGTCGGTCTATTTCCGGATGTAGTGTCATATTAAAGTCGCCCACAATTACCAAATTCTCTTTTACCAATGGAAACAATTTAAACTTAATCTTCTCCCAGAATTCCCGGTCAAATTTGTTGGGACCATAAATATTACAAAAAACTAATTTTGTATTGTTTATATAAATATGCAAATTAATAAATCTAGCTTCCGGATCTGTTTCTGCCTGAATAATCTTGTAGTCTAGGGTCTTATTTATAAGGATCGCTACCCCACATTTTCTACTTCTAGCAGAAGAAGCAACTACCTCACCTACCCATTTAATCTTAAGTTTTTTGGCTTCCTGTTCTTCGAGGTGAGTTTCCTGGAGGAAAGAAATATTGGGTTTGCTTCTAGCTAAGCGTTTGATAACTAATTTGTGTTTTGAAGGTGAAGAGATCCCTCCCACATTTCATGAAGTTATCTTAAGCTCCATGTACTAATATATAGTGAATACCCTAGAGAACCGGAGGGGGGAGGGGGAAGGAGGGAAAAAAAAATATTTATCAAGCAGCGGTCATCAGACACAAGAGAACCTGCAGTCAGTATTAATCAAGCTCTTTGCTTCCCTACGACCACAGGTTCTCACTAAAGAACCTGCAGTCAGTATTTATCAAGCAGAGCTCATCAGACACAAGAGAACCTGCAGTCAGTATTTATCAGGCAGCGGTCATCAGACACAAGAGAACCTGCAGTCAGTATTTATCAAGCAGCGGTCATCAGACACAAGAGAACCTGCAGTCAGTATTTATCAAGCCCTTCGCCTCACTATGACCACAGGTTCTCACAAGAGAACCTGCAGTCAGTATTTAACAAGCAGCGCTCATCAGACACAAGAGAACCTGCAGCCAGTATTTATCAAGCAGCGGCCATCAGACACAAGAGAACCTGCAGTCAGTATTTATCAAGCAGAGGTCATCAGACACAAGAGAACCTGCAGTCAGTATTTATCAAGCCCTTCGCCTCCCTATGACCACAGGTTCTCACAAGAGAACCTGCAGTCAGTATTTAACAAGCAGCGCTCATCAGACACAAGAGAACCTGCAGCCAGTATTTATCAAGCAGTGGTTATCAGACACAAGAGAACCTGCAGTCAGTATTTATCAAGCAGCTGTCATCAGACACAAGAGAACCTGCAGTCAGTATTTAACAAGCAGCAGTCATCAGACAAAAGAGAACCTGCAGTCAGTATTTATCAAGCAGCGGTCATCAGACACAAGAGAACCTGCAGTCAGTATTTATCAAGCAGCGGTCATCAGACACAAGAGAACCTGCAGTCAGTATTTATCAGGCAGCGGTCATCAGACACAAGAGAACCTGCAGTCAGTATTTATCAAGCAGCGGTCATCAGACACAAGAGAACCTGCAGTCAGTATTTATCAAGCCCTTCGCCTCACTATGACCACAGGTTCTCACAAGAGAACCTGCAGTCAGTATTTAACAAGCAGCGCTCATCAGACACAAGAGAACCTGCAGCCAGTATTTATCAAGCAACGCTCATCAGACACAAGAGAACCTGCAGTCAGTATTTATCAAGCAGCGCTCATCAGACACAAGAGAACCTGCATTCAGAATTTATCAAGCAGTGGTCATCAGACACAAGAGAACCTGCAGTCAGTATTTATCAAGCAGCTGTGATCAGACACAAGAGAACCAGCAGTCAGTATTCATCAAGCAGCGGTCATCAGACACTAGAGAAACTACAGTCAGTATTTATCAAGCCCTTCGCCTCCCTCACAAGAGAACCTGCAGTCAGTATTTATCAAGCAGCGCTAATCAGACACAAGAGAACCTGCAGTCAGTATTTTACAAGCAGCTGTGATCAGACACAAGAGAACCTGCAGTCAGTATTTATCAAGCAGCGCTAATCAGACACAAGAGAACCTGCAGTCAGTATTTAACAAGCAGCAGTTATCAGACACAAGAGAACCTGCAGTCAGTATTTATCAAGCAGCGCTAATCAGACACAAGAGAACCTGCAGCCAGTATTTATCAAGCAGCGCTAATCAGACACAAGAGAACCTGCAGTCAGTATTTATCAAGCAGCAGTTATCAGACACAAGAGAACCTGCAGTCAGTATTTATCAAGCAGCGCTAATCAGACACAAGAGAACCTGCAGCCAGTATTTATCAAGCAGTGGTTATCAGACACAAGAGAACCTGCAGTCAGTATTTATCAAGCAACGCTCATCAGACACAAGAGAACCTGCAGTCAGTATTTATCAAGCAACGCTCATCAGACACAAGAGAACCTGCAGTCAGTATTTATCAAGCAACGCTCATCAGACACAAGAGAACCTGCATTCAGTATTTATCAAGCAGCGGTCATCAGACACTAGAGAACCTGCAGTCAGTATTTATCAAGCAGCGCTAATCAGACACAAGAGAACCTGCAGTCAGTATTTATCAAGCAGCGCTAATCAGACACAAGAGAACCTGCAGTCAGTATTTATCAAGCAGCGCTAATCAGACACAAGAGAACCTGCAGTCAGTATTTATCAAGCAGCGGTCATCAGACACAAGAGAACCTGCAGTCAGTATTTATCAAGCAGCGGTCATCAGACACAAGAGAACCTTCAGTCAGTATTTATCAAGCAGCGGTCATCAGACACAAGAGAACCTGCAGTCAGTATTTATCAAGCAGCGGTCATCAGACACAAGAGAACCTGCAGTCAGTATTTATCAAGCAGCGGTCCTCAGACACAAGAGAACCTGCAGTCAGTATTTATCAAGCAGAGGTCATCAGACACAAGAGAACCTACAGTCAGTATAGCGGTCATCAGACACAAGAGAACCTGCAGTCAGTATTTATCAAGCAGTGGTTATCAGACACAAGAGAACCTGCAGTCAGTATTTATCAAGCAGTGGTCATCAGACACAAGAGAACCTGCAGTCAGTATTTATCAAGCAGAGGTCATCAGACACAAGAGAACCTGCAGTCAGTATTTATCAAGCAGCGGTCATCAGACACAAGAGAACCTGCAGTCAGTATTTATCAAGCAGCGCTCATCAGACACAAGAGAACCTGCAGTCAGTATTTATCAAGCAGCAGTCATCAGACACAAGAGAACCTGCAGTCAGTATTTATCAGGCAGCGGTCATTAGACACAAGAGAACCTGCAGTCAGTATTTATCAAGCAGCTGTCATCAGACACAAGAGAACCTGCAGTCAGTATTTATCAAGCAGCGGTCATCAGACACAAGAGAACCTGCAGTCAGTATTTAACAAGCAGCAGTCATCAGACACAAGAGAACCTGCAGTCAGTATTTATCAAGCAGCGGTCATCAGACACAAGAGAACCTGCAGACAGTATTTATCAAGCAGCGGTCATCAGACACAAGAGAACCTGCAGTCAGTATTTATCAAGCAGCGGTCATCAGACACAAGAGAACCTGCAGTCAGTATTTATCAAGCAGTGGTTATCAGACACAAGAGAACCTGCAGTCAGTATTTATCAAGCAGCAGTCATCAGACACAAGAGAACCTGCAGTCAGTATTTATCAAGCAGCGCTAATCAGACACAAGAGAACCTGCAGTCAGTATTTATCAAGCAGCGCTAATCAGACACAAGAGAACCTGCAGTCAGTATTTATCAAGCAGCGGTTTTCAGAAACAAGAGAACCTGCTGTCAAGTGAAGGACCACTTCTGCCGACTTCATTAAAGACATCTTGCCACTTGGATGAAGACTTCTCCCGGTAAGTGAATCTTCGGGGGTTAGTGTTAGGATTTTTTTAAGGATGTATTGGGTGGGTTTATTTTTTAGGTTAGGGCTTTGGGCCTGCAAAAGAGCTAAATGCCCTTTTAAGGGCAATGCCCATCCAAATGCCCTTTTCAGGGCAATGGGGAGCTTAGGTTTTTTTAGTTAGTATTTTATTTGGGGGGTTGTTTGTGTGGTTGGTGGGTTTTACTGTTGGGGGGGTTGTTTGTATTTTTTTTTTACAGGTAAAAGAGCTGATTACTTTGGGGCAATGCCCCGCAAAAGGCCCTTTTAAGGGCTATTGATAGTTTAGTTTAGGCTAGGGTTTTTTTTTAATTTTTTTTAATTTTTTTTTTTTTTTGATAGGGCTATTAGATTAGGTGTAATTTGTTTAAAGATCTGTAATTTGTTTTTTATTTTCTGTAATTTAGTGTTTTTTTGTGTGATTTAGCTAATTTAATTTTTTTAATTGTATTTAATTTAGTTAATTTATTTAACTGTATTTAATTTAGTTAATTTATTTAATTATAGTGTAGTGTTAGATGTTATTGTCACTTAGGTTAGGTTTTATTTTACATGTTAATTTGTATTTATTTTAGCTAGGTAGTTATTAAATAGTTAATAACTATTTAATAACTATTCTACCTAGTTAAAATAAATACAAACTTGCCTGTAAAATAAAAATAAAGCCTAAGCTAGCTACAATGTAACTATTAGTTATATTGTAGCTAGCTTAGGGTTTATTTTATAGGTAAATATTTAGTTTTAAATAGGAATAATTTAGTTAATTATAGTAATTTTCTTTAGATTAATTTTAATTATATTTAAATTAGGGGGTGTTAGAGTTATGGTTAGACTTAGATGTAGGGTTTAATACAGTTAATATAGTGGCTGTGACGTTGGGGGCGGCAGATTTTGGGTTAATAAGTGTAGGTAGGTTGCGGCGACATTGGGGGTGGCAGATTAGGGGTTAATAAATATAATGTAGGTGTTGGCGATATTGGGGGCAGCAGATTAGGGGTTAATAAATATAATGTAGGTTGCGGCGATGTCCGGAGCGGAAGATTAGGGGTTAAGAAGTATAATGTAGGTGGCGGCGATGTTAGGGGCAGCAGATTAGGGGTTAAGAATATTTAACTAGTGTTTGCGAGGCGGGAGTGCAGTGGTTTAGGGGTTAATAGGTAGTTTATGGGTGTTAGTGTACTTTTTAGCACTTTAGTTATGAGTTTTATACTACAGCGTTGTAGCGTAAAACCCATAACTACTGACTTTAGAATGCGTTAGGGATCTTGCGGTATAGGCTGTACCGCTCACTTTTTGGCCTCCCAGGACAGACTCATAATACCAGCGCTATGGAAGTCAAATAGAAAAAAGGGTTTGCAAAGTTTACGTAAGTCGGTTTGCGGTAAGGCCAAAGAAGTGTGTGGTGCCCCTAAACCTGCAAGACTCGTAATACCAACGGGCGTAAAAAAGCAGCGTTAGGACCTGTTAACGCTGCTTTTTTACCTTAATGCACAACTCGTAATCTAGCCGATGCTTACCTGTGAAATTAAACCTAAGCTGCCTTACACTAAAACCTAACATTGCAAAAATAAAAACATGCCATTACAAAAAATAAAAAACACTAAAATTACAAAAAAACATAATTTATGTAAGAACTTACCTGATAAATTCATTTCTTTCATATTGGCAAGAGTCCATGAGCTAGTGACGTATGGGATATACATTCCTGCCAGGAGGGGCAAAGTTTCCCAAACCTCAAAATGCCTATAAATACACCCCTCACCACATTCACAATTCAGTTTAACGAATAGCCAAGTAGTGGGGTGATAGAAAAAGGAGTAGAAAGCATCAAAAAAGGAACTGGAAATATAATTGTGCTTTATACAAAAAATCATAACCACCATAAACAGGGTGGGTCTCATGGACTCTTGCCAATATGAAAGAAATGAATTTATCAGGTAAGTTCTTACATAAATTATGTTTTTTTTCTTCATGTAATTGGCAAGAGTCCATGACCTAGTGACGTATGGGATATTAATACCCAAGATGTGGTACTCCACAGAAGAGTCACTAGAGAGGGAGGGATACAAATAAAAACAGCCATTTTCCGCTGAAAAAATTAAATCCACATCCAAAAAATTAGTTTTTCTCATAATTGAAAAGAAAAAACTTAAAACATAAGCAGAGGAATCAAACTGAAACAGCTGCCTGAAGAATTTTTCTGCCAAAACTGCTTCCGAAGAGGCAAACACATCAAAGCGGTAGAATTCAGTAAATGTATGCAAAGAAGACCAAGTTGCTACTTTGCAAATCTGATCAACATAAGCTTCATTCTCAAAGGCCCACAAAGTGGAGACTGATCTAGTAGAATGAGCTGTGATTCTCTGAGGTGGGGCCTGACCCGACTCCAAATAAGCCTGATAAATCAAAAGCTTTAACCAAGATGCCAAGGAAATGGCAGAAGCCTTCTGACCTTTCCTAGAACCAGAATAGACAACAAATAGACTAGAAGACTTCCTGAAATCTTTAGTAGTTTCAATATAATATTTCAAAGCTCTAACAACATCCAAAGAATGTAAAGATCTCTCTAAATAATTCTTAAGATTAGGACACAAATAGGGAACAACAATTTCCCTATTAATGTTATTAGAATTCACAAACTTAGGAAGAAATTCAAATGAAGTCCACAAAACTGCCTTATCCTGATGGAAAATCAGAAAAGGATACTCACAAGAAAGAGCAGATAATTCGGAAACTCTTCTAGCAGAAGAGATAGCCAAAAGGAACAACACTTTCCAAGAAAGTAGTTTAATATCCAAAGAATGCATAGGCTCAAAAGGAGGAGCCTGTAAAACCAAACTAAGACTCCAAGGAGGAGAGATAGGTTTAATGACAGGATTGATACAGACCAAAGCCTGTATAAAACAGTGAATATCAGGAAGCTTAGCAATCTTTCTGTGAAATAAAACAGAAAGAGCAGAGATGTATCCCTTCAAAGAACTCACGGACAAACCTTTATCCAAACCATCCTGAAGAAACTGTAAAATTCTAGAATTTCTAAAAGAATGCCAGGAGATTTTATGAGAATACCATGAAATAAAAGTCTTCCAAATTCGATAATAAATCTTCCTAGAAACCGATTTACTAGCCTGTAACATAGTATTAATCACTGAGTCAGAGAAACCTCTATGACTAAGCACTAAGCGTTCAATTTCCATACCTTCAAATTTAAAGATTTGAGATCCTGATGGAAAAATGGACCTTGAGACAGAAGGTCTGGTCTTAAAGGAAGTGGCCATTGCCAAGGTTGGCAACTGAACATCCGAACAAGATCTGCATACCAAAACCTGTGAGGCCATGCTGGTGCTACCAGAAACACAAACAATTGTTCCATGATGATCTTGGAGATCACTCTTGGAAGAAGAACTAGAGGCGGGAAAATATAAGCAGGTTGGTAAAACCAAGGAACTGCTAACGCATCCACTGACTGCGCCTGAGGATCCCTGAAACTGGACAAGTACCTGGGAAGTTTCTTGTTTAGATGGGAAGCCATCAGATCTATTTCTGGAAGACCCCACATCTGAACAATCTGATAAAAACACATCTGGATGGAGAGACCACTCCCCCGGATGTAAAGTCTGACGGCTGAGATAATCCACTTCCCAATTGATTATACCTGGGATATGTACCACAGAAATTAGACAAGAGCTGGATTCCGCTCACAAAAGTATCCAAGATACTTCTTTCATAGCTAGGGAACTGCGAGTCCCACCCTGATGATTGACATATGCCACAGTTGTGATATTGTCTGTCTGAAAACAAATAAATGATTCTCTCTCCAACAGAGGCCAAAACTGAAGAGCCCTGAAAATAGCACAGAGTTCTAAAATATTAATTGGCAACCTCGCCTCTTGAGGTTTCCAAACTCCTTGTGCTGTCAGAGATCCACAGACAGCTACCTAACCTGAAAGACTTGCATCTGTTGTGATAACAGTCCAGGTTGGACGAACAAAAGAGGCCCCTTGAACTATACAATGGTGGTCTAACCAGAGAACATTAGGAATTAAGGATATTAACTGTGATACCCTTGTATAATCCCTGCACCATTGATTCAGCATACAAAGCTGAAGAGGTCTTATATGAAAACGAGCAAAGGGAATGATCGAGACTGAAGGTATTAACAAGCTGAAATCAATTTAATTTGTCTCTTGTCTGTTAGAGACAGACTCATGGACACTGAATCTATCTGGAAACCTAAAAAGGTGACCCTTGTCTGAGGAATCAAGGATCTTTTCGGTAAATTGATACTCCAACCATGTCTTTGAAGAAACAACACTAGTTTATTCGTGTGAGATTCGGCAGTATCTAAAGACTGAGCTAGTACCAAGATATCGTCCAAATAAGGAACACCACAATACTCTGTTCTCTGATTACAGAGAGTAGGGCACCGAGAACCTTAGAGAAAAATCTTGGAGCTGTCGCTAAGTCAAATGGAAGAGCGACTAATTGGTAATGCTTATCTAGAAAAGAGAATCTCAGAAACCGATAGTGATCTGGATGAATCGGAATATAAAGATATGCAACCTGTAAGTCTATCGTGGACATATAATGACCTTGCTGAACAAAAGGTAGAATAGTCCTTATAGTTACCATTTGAAAGTTCTCACTCTTACAAAACGATTCAAAATTTTCAGATCCAGAACAGGCCTGAATACATTTTCTTTCTTTGGGACAATGAATAGTTTGAATAAAACACCAGACCCTGTTCCTGAAACAGAATTGGTATGATTACCCTTAAAAGTTCTAGATCTGAAACACACTTCAAAAAAGCCTGAGCCTTCACTGAATTTACTGGGACGTGTGAGAGAAAAAAATCTTCTCACAGGAGGTTTTACTCTGAATCCTATTTGATACACTTGAGAGACAATACTCTGAATCCACTGATTTTGGACAGAATCTGTCCAAATGTTTTGGAAACATTTCAATCTGCCCCCCACCAGCTCAGCTGAAATGAGGGCCGCACCTTCATGTAGACTTGGGGACTGGCTTTGGTTTCTTAAAGGGCTTGGATTTATTCCATCTTGAAGAAGGTTTCCAATTGGAACCAGATTCTTTGGAGGAAGGATTGGCTTTTTGTTCCTTATTCTGTCAAAAAGAACAAAAACTATCAGAAGCTTTAGATTTACCATTAGGTCTTTATCCTTAGGTCTTTATCCTGAGGCAAAAAACTCCCTTCCCCCTAGTGATAGTTGAAATAATTGAATCCAACTGAGAACCAAATAAATTATTACCTTGGAAAGAAAGAGATAGTAATCTAGAATTAGATTCCATGTCAGCATTCCAATGTTTAAGCCACAAAGCTCTTCTAGCTAAAATAGTTAAAGACATAGATTTAACATCAATTTTGATTATATCAAAAATAGCATCACAGATAAAATGAATAGCATGTTGAAGCAAGCGAACAATGCTAGACAAATCAGAATCTGTTTCCTGTTGCGCTAAGCTTTCTAACCAAAAAGTTGGTGCAGGTGCAACATCAGCCATGGATATAGCAGGCCTAAGAATATAGCCAGAAAATAAATAAGCTTTCCTTAGATAAGATTCAAGTTTCCTATCTAAAGGATCCTTAAAAGAAGTACTATCTCATAGGAATAGTAGTACGTTTGGCAAGAGTAGAAATAGCCCCATAAACTTTGGGGATTTTTTCCCAAAACTCCAATCTAGCTGCTGGCAAAGGATACAACTTCTTAAACATAGAAGAAGGAATAGAAGAAGTACCAGGCCTATTCCATTCCTTAAAAATCATATCAGAAATAGCATTAGGAACTGGAAAAACCTCTGGAGTAACCACAGGAGGTTTGTAAACAGAATTTAAACATTTACTAACTTTAGTATCAAGAGGACTAGATTCCTCAATATCCAAAGTAACCAACACTTTTTTAACGAATATACTCCATCTTAAAGAGATAAGTAGATTTGTCAGTGTCAATATCTGAGGAAGGGTCTTCTGAACCAGATAGATACTCATCAGAGGAGGATAATTCAGTATGTTGTCGGTCATTTGAAATTTCATCAATCTTATGAGATGTTTTAAAAGACCTTTTACGTTTATTAGAAGGTGGAATAGCAGACAAAGCCTTCTGAATCAGCAATAAAATGTTTAATATTCACAGGGATATCATGTACATCAGATGTTGTAGGAACAACAGGCATTGAACTAATACTGATGGATACATTCTCTGCATGCAAAAGCTTGTCATGACAACTGTTACATACTACAGGTGGAGATATAATCTCCACAAACTTACAACAGATACACTTAGCTTTGGTAGAACTGTTATCAGGCAGCAGGATTCCAACAGTGGTTTCTGAGACAGGATTAGATTGAGACATCTTGCAAATGTAAGAGAAAAAAAAAACAACATATAAAGCAAAATGATCAATTTCCTTATATGGCAGTTTCAGGAATGGGGAAAAAATGCAAACAGCATACCCTCTAAACATAAAAATGAGCAAGAGGCATATAGGAAGTGGGGTTTAAATAAATAAATTATTTGGCGGCAAGTATGATGCACAACGCAAAATAAAGTTTTTTGGCGCTAACAACATCCGAAAATGACGTGACTTGCGTCATGGCAGATGCAACCTTGTGCAAGGAAACCTGGCATCAACTAAGATGCCGGAAATGACAAATTTGCGTCACCGAATGTACCTTCGTGCCATAAAAATTCTCGCGCCAAGAATGACGCAATAAATATCAGCATTTTGCGACCTCACGAGCCTAATTTTGCCAGCGAAAATTAATGAAAAAGTAGTCAATTTGAAGAAAAGACTATACCCCAGGTAAGAAAAAATAACTTCCTTAATATGTTTCCCAATTTTGAAACTGATAGTCTGCAAAAGGAAATATACATAAACCTGACTCATGGAAAAGTACAATACATATATTTAAAACTTTATATTAATACATAAAGTGCCAAACCATAGCTGAGAGTGTCTTAAGTAATGAAAACATAATTACCGGAAGACACCCATCCACATATAGCAGATAGCCAAACCAGTACTAAAACAGTATCAGTAGAGGTAATGGAATATGAGAGTATATCGTTGATCTGAAAAGGGAGGTAGGAGATTAATCTCTACGACCAATAACAGAGAACCTTTGAAAAGATTTCCTGTGAGGAAAACCATAGAATTCAATAGGTGATACTCCCTTCACATCCCTCTGACAAACACTGTAATCTGAGAGGAATCGGGCTTCAAAATGCTTAGAAGCACATATCACATAAGAAAATCAAGCACAAACTTACTTCACCACCTCCATAGGGAGGCAAATTTTGTAAAACTGAATTGTGGGTGTGGTGAGGGGTGTATTTATAGGCATTTTGAGGTTTGGGAAACTATACCCGTCTTGGTAGGATTGTATATCCCATACGTCACTAGCTCATGGACTCTTGCCAATTACATGAAAGAAATAAAAAAAAACTAACATTACAAAAAATAACAAACGAAATTATACAAAATAATAAAAATGATTCCTGTTTTAATACCCTTTAAAAACAAACCCACCCCAAAATAAAAAGCCTAATCTAGAATAAACTACCAAGGGCCCTTAAAATGGCTTTTTGTAGGGCATTGCCCTAAAGTTAATTTACCTAAAGGGAATTTAGCTCTTTTTCCTGCCCTTAAAAGGGCATTCAGCTCTTTTATGAAATGCCCAAGCCCTAATCTAAAATAAAAACCCACCCCAAAATGAAAGAAAAACATTGCTTAAAGGGCCTTTTGTAGGGCATTGCCCTAAGTTAAACAGCTCTTTTACCTAAAAAAAAAATACAAAGACCCGATAACATTACAAACCTTTGACCCCCTCAAACCCACAAAATAAAAAAAACTATCTAAAAAAACCTAATCTACCCATTGCCCTGAAAATGGCATTTGTATGGGCATTGCCCTTAAAAGGGCATTTACCTCTTTTGCTTTATGAAAGCCCAAACCCTAAACTAAAAAAAAAAAACACCCAAAAAAACCCTTAAAAAACCTAACACTAACCCCCGAAGATGCACTTACAGTTTTTGAAGTCCCGCTTGAACGATCTTCATCCAAGCGGCGAAGTCCTCATCCAGGCAGCAAGAAATCTTCATCCAGGCGGCCTCTTCTATCCTCATCCAGGCGGCAAAGTCCTCATCCAGGCGGCGAGAAGTCTTCATTCAGGAGGCCTCTTTTATCTTCATCCAGGCGGCATCTTCTATCTTAATCCTGGCAGCTTGGAGCGGGTCCATCCTGAAGACATACGGCGCGGAGCATCCTCTTTATACGGTCGCCACCGTACACTGAATCCTCAATGCAAGGTACGCGATTCAAGATGATGTCCCTTGCATTCCTATTGGCTGATTTGATTTTGGAAATTCAAATCAGTCAATAGAATGGGAGCTAATGAAAGTCTATTGGCTGTTCAAAACAGCCAATAGGATGAGAGCTTCTGAAATTCTATTGGCTGTTCAAATGGATCTTCGGGGGTTAGTGTTAGGTTTTTTAAAGGGTTTTTTTTAGTGTTTTTTTTTTAATATAGGGTTTGGGCTTTCGTCAAAGAGCTAAATGTCCTTTTCAGGGCAAAGCAAAAAAGCTAAATGCCCTTTTAAGGGCAATGCCCATACAAATGACCTTTTCAGGGCAATTGGTAGCTTAGGTTTTTTATTTTGGGGGGTTGGTTGGGTTGGGTTGGTTGGGTGGTGGGTTTTACTGTTGCAGGGGTCTTTGTATTTTTTAGATTAGGTGTAATTCTTTTTCATTTTTGAAAATTTTGTTTGTTATTTTTCGTAATTTAGTGTTTGTTATTTTTTGTTATTTAGTCTTTTATATTTTTTGTAATTAAATAGTTTGTAATTTTTAGAGTAGTGTTAGGATTTTTTAACATGTATTTTAGTTTAATTTAATTGGTAGTTAGTTTAATTTTAGTTTAATAGTTTTATTAGTTTAATTGTTAGTTTAAACTTAGTTTTTTTTAATTTGACAGATAAGTTTTAATTTAATTTAAGATAGGGAAATTGTAATTTTAATATAAAGTTAGGGGGCCATTAGGTTTAGGGGTTACCAGTTTAAATTAGTTATTGTAATGTGGGGGGCTTCTGGTTTAGGAGTTAATAGTTTAATTTAGTATATTTCATTGAGGGGGACTTGCGGTTTGCGGGTTAATAGGTTTATTATAGTGGTGGCGGTGGCGGGGAGTGGCAGAATAGGGGTTAATAACTTTAGTATAGTGGGGGCAATGTGGGCGTACGGCAGATTAGGGGTTAATAATATTTAAATAGTGTTTGCGATGCAGGAGGGCAGCGGTTTAGGGGTTAATGAGTTTATTATAGTGGTGACGATGTCAGGAGCGGTGGAATAGTGGTTAATCATTTTTATTAGTGGCGGCGATGTCGGGAGCGGCAGATTAGGGGTTAATAAGTTTAATTTAGTGTTTGCGATGCGGAAGGGCCTTGGTTTAGGGGTTAATAGGTAGTTTATGGGTGTTTAGTGTACTTTAGTTATGAGTTTTATGTAACAGTTTTGTAGCGTAAAACTCATAACTACTGCTTTTAGATTGTGAAACGGATCTTGTCGGTATAGGCTGGAACGCAAGCTTTTTAGCCTCACTGCAAAACTCGTAATGGCAGCACTATGGAAGTCCCATGAAAAAACGTAATTTTTACGTGTGCGGGACTGACGTTGCGTTACAGGCTAAAAGGCTTGCGGTACAGCTATACCGACAAGACTTGTAATGGCTGCGGTGCTGTTTTAACGCTGAAATGGCCATTTTCAGCATTAAAACACGAACGCACAACTCGTAATCTAGGTGTTAGTTATTTGCTGACCATTACTACCTACTGTGCAAACTGACCAAACCTACATATTGTACCTGCGGTCTAAACTTGTATATTGTACCTAAGGTCAACACTTGTATATTGTACCTGAGGTCTATACCTGTATATTGTACCTGAGGTCTATACCTGTATATTGTACCTATGGTCTACACCTGTATATTGTACCTGAGGTCTATACCTGTATATTGTACCTATGGTCTACACCTGTATATTGTACCTGAGGTCTATACCTGTATATTGTACCTATGGTCTACACCTGTATATTGTACCTGAGGTCTATACCTGTATATTGTACCTAAGGTCAACACTTGTATATTGTACCTGAGGTCTATACCTGTATATTGTACCTGAGGTCTATACCTGTATATTGTACCTATGGTCTACACCTGTATATTGTACCTGAGGTCTATACCTGTATATTGTACCTATGGTCTACACCTGTATATTGTACCTGAGGTCTATACCTGTATATTGTACCTATGGTCTACACCTGTATATTGTACCTGAGGTCTATACCTGTATATTGTACCTAAGGTCAACACTTGTATATTGTACCTGAGGTCTATACTTGTATATTGTACCTATGGTCTACACCTGTATATTGTACCTGAGGTCTATACCTGTATATTGTACCTAAGGTCAACACTTGTATATTGTACCTGAGGTCTATACCTGTATATTGTACCTGAGGTCTACACTTGTATATTGTATCTGAGGTCTATACCTGTATATTGTACCTGAGGTCTATAACTACAGGGAGTGCAGAATTATTAGGCAAATGAGTATGTTGACCACATCATCCTCTTTATGCATGTTGTCTTACTCCAAGCTGTATAGGCTCGAAAGCCTACTACCAATTAAGCATATTAGGTGATGTGCATCTCTGTAATGAAAAGGGGTGTGGTCTAATGACATCAACACCCTATATCAGGTGTGCATAATTATTAGGCAACTTCCTTTCCTTTGGCAAAATGGGTCAAAAGAAGGACTTGACAGGCTCAGAAAAGTCAAAAATAGTGAGATATCTTGCAGAGGGATGCAGCACTCTTAAAATTGCAAAGCTTCTGAAGCGTGATCATCGAACAATCAAGCGTTTCATTCAAAATAGTCAGCAGGGTCACAAGAAGCGTGTGGAAAAACCAAGGCGCAAAATAACTGCCCATGAACTGAGAAAAGTCAAGCGTGCAGCTGCCAAGATGCCACTTGCCACCAGTTTGGCCATATTTCAGAGCTGCAACATCACTGGAGTGCCCAAAAGCACAAGGTGTGCAATACTCAGAGACATGGCCAAGGTAAGAAAGGCTGAAAGACGACCACCACTGAACAAGACACACAAGCTGAAACGTCAAGACTGGGCCAAGAAATATCTCAAGACTGATTTTTCTAAGGTTTTATGCACTGATGAAATGAGAGTGAGTCTTGATGGGCCAGATGGATGGGCCCGTGGCTGGATTGGTAAAGGGCAGAGAGCTCCAGTCCGACTCAGACGCCAGCAAGGTGGAGGTGGAGTACTGGTTTGGGCTGGTATCATCAAAGATGAGCTTGTGGGGCCTTTTCGGGTTGAGGATGGAGTCAAGCTCAACTCCCAGTCCTACTGCCAGTTTCTGGAAGACACCTTCTTCAAGCAGTGGTACAGGAAGAAGTCTGCATCCTTCAAGAAAAACATGATTTTCATGCAGGACAATCCTCCATCACATGCGTCCAAGTACTCCACATCGTGGCTGGCAAGAAAGGGTATAAAAGAAGAAAATCTAATGACATGGCCTCCTTGTTCACCTGATCTGAACCCCATTGAGAACCTGTGGTCCATCATCAAATGTGAGATTTACAAGGAGGGAAAACAGTACACCTCTCTGAACAGTGTCTGGGAGGCTGTGGTTGCTGCTGCACACAATGTTGATGGTGAACAGATCAAAACACTGACAGAATCCATGGATGGCAGGCTTTTGAGTGTCCTTGCAAAGAAAGGTGGCTATATTGGTCAATGATTTGTTTTTGTTTTGTTTTTGAATGTCAGAAATGTATATTTGTGAATGTTGAGATGTTATATTGGTTTCACTGGTAAAAATAAATATTTGAAATGTGTATATATTTGTTTTTTGTTAAGTTGCCTAATAATTATGCACAGTAATAGTCACCTGCACACACAGATATCCCCCTAAAATAGCTATAACTAAAAACAAACTAAAAACTACTTCCAAAACTATTCAGCTTTGATATTAATGAGTTTTTTGGGTTCATTGAGAACATGGTTGTTGTTCAATAATAAAATTAATCCTCAAAAATACAACTTGCCTAATAATTCTGCACTCCCTGTATATGACACCTGCGGTCTATACCTGTATATTGTACCTGCGATTTGTACCTGTATGTTATACCTGCAGTCTACACCTGTATACTGTACCTGAGGTCTATACCTGTATATTGTACCTGTGGTCTATACCTGTATATTGTACCTGTGGTCTATACCTGTATATTGTACCTGCAGTCTATTCTTTTACATTGTACCTGAGGTTATACCTGTATATAATACCTGTATATTGTACCTGCAGTCTATTCTTTTACATTGTACCTGAGGTTATACCTGTATATAATACCTGTATATTGTACCTGCGGTCTATTCTTTTACATTGTACCTGAGGTTATACCTGTATATAATACCTGTATATTGTACCTGCAGTCTATTTTTGTATATTGTACCTGATGTCTATAACTGTATAATGTAGCTGAGATCTATACCTATACTATTACTAGTATATTATCAGTGTAACATGTATATTATAGCACAGTGCACCCCTTATCTAGAAGAGACCATATTTGTTATTGCAATGAGGCCACCTTCGGTATCTGGCAGTTTGGAACAGACTCTACAGCTACCTTTTTCATACATTTTCATTTGGGTGTAAAACAGTGTTGCCTATACTGTCAGTAGTATACTATCTGTATTATACCTAAGTTATATTTGTTATTGCAGTGGGAGCACCATAAAAAAACTAGTAGCTAATAATATATAATGATATTATTCTGTCATAAAATTGTTACTCAGTCAGAGTGTACTATGTGTTTCGGCTGCTGCCACTGCCATCACCACTAGTGCCACTGTCACCAGTACCGTCAGTAGTGTCTGCTTCTACTTGTCTATTGAGTGGAAGTTGGACAGGCACTGTTACCTTGTTTCTCAGAGTCAAATATCATTTTTAAAGCCATTGTCTGCTTCTCTGGCTCAAGCATCTAAAGGAGCTGCAGCTGTTGCAACACAAGCAGTAGGGTAAACTTCAGCATCTACTGTAGCAGGCAATCCCATGCCATCCAGGATTAGGAGATATGCATTGTCAACTAGTACAAGAACTAGCAGCATCAGCATCAGTAGCAGAAAGGGTCATCTAAGTCCACCCATAAAAGTAAAGAGAACAATGAGGGGAACTGAAGGTGGTTTGACTCCAAACTTAGTAGCATGATTTGGAGGAGGTCTGAGGTTACTAAGCAGCCCCCATGTAAACATCAAATCTTTAGTCTACTCTCAAAAACCTGTACCAGTATTCTCTCAAGTGCCACCATTGGTTCTACTACTACCAGTTCCACCACTGTCCTGATTTCCTCCATATTTCCTCCATAAGGTTATCTCCAAGCAGCAACAGGACAGACATTACAGGAGTAGCAGATGATCCCACTGTGCAAAACAGGAAAAAGAGGGAATTATTGAGCAGATTTCCCCAGTCTCTGGTTTGGCCAATGAGGATATAACATTCTGACTCCCATCATGTCTTCTATAGCCACCCTTTATTCTGGACCAGGAGGAACTTGATTATGATCCTAAGGAGATACTGAAGGTGGAGATTCGACTACAGAGGCTGTGCATTGTGGGTTTTAGGCCAGCAGTCTCCACCTGCTTTGATACTCTCAAGTTGTAGAGCAGCCAGTTAGTGCATCAGTGTCAACCATGTTGCTGATTGCCACCTCCACTAGTAGTGTATTGTGAACAAGACTTATGAATATAGGCTCTAATTATTTTGGCACAAGTAGTCATTGTGTGTCTGTAGCACAACCATTTTGTATGAAATTCATCACCCATTCTAATATAAGGCAGTAATGCTGAATCAAGTCCTTTAGAACTTAAGTGCTGGGCTATCTCTTCAACAGCAATTCCCATAATGCTTGCTGAACTGGGCATGCTAAACATGCAGTTTTGTTCTTGTGTTACTGCAGTGAGAGTGCTTTTAAGAAGTAAAACAACTTCTACATTAGCCTCCAGTTGAACATATGGGCCTCGATATACAGCGTTGCCCGCAGAAGCCGGCGACGACAACATTTGCGCAGGTTTCGTATCCTATATACGGCGTAACTTAGAAGTTACGCGCGTATATTTCTGCCTTCGCCCGTAGTTTTTTGGCCCATAGACTGACATACAAAACACGCGCTGTTTGGTATCCAATATACGGCGTAAGGACTTACGCGCGCAGTTTTCAGAAAATCTACTCCATTCTCATCTCGCCACAAATTGAAGGCACAGCAACCCTTGCACTGACTTAGAAACCAACGTAACTCTATGAAGGCCTAACAAGTGCATGCTTAACAACATACATATCAGCAGCTTGATCACAAATAGTTAACCTCTTCAAAGCATTTATTATTCCTGCCCCTGCAAGTTTGTCAAACCAATCACAAAGGGGTGCATCATGGGGCACAAGGGGTCATCATGGGGCACAAGGGGTCAATCATTGGGCACAAGGGGTCAATCATGGGGCACAAGGGGTCATCATGGGGCACAAGGGGTGCTGGAAGCCCTACAATCCCCTGTTCTGTCTACACATGCTGATTCTATAGTTGCTGCTGAGGTCCATGGTGATGGTGCTGCCCCTGCTGCAGCTGGTCATCGAATTACATACTGCGGATTTCCACTGCATGTAAGTGGATGACAATTATATGGTAAATAACAGAGGACAAGATTTAGGATGAAATATAACAATATTATTATTTTTTTAGGCTTCTTAGATGAGGGGGCTGAGGTGCCTGGAGTGGCTCTCCTGCCTCTCCTGGGTTGTGTGGATTCAGAGGATTCTGCAGGAGTGCTGGCCACAGATGAGAGGCTGGAGGCAGTGTCCTTCTGGTGTGTGAAATGCTCCACCAACACACCCAACAGTTGGTTTTGTTCCCGCCATCTGTTGTCAGTCTGCATCTGCATGTCCGAAATAACTCTCATCATCTGAGATTGGTTCTGGACAATACCACTTAAAGATGCTGCCATGTCCCGTTGCAGCTCAATGGAACGCTGTAGTAAAGTCTGTTGGCTCCTGTAAAACCTGCGTTGGTCTCTCTGCATTCTCTCGCAGGTTGATGTGAGCCTCTCGCAGGTTGATGTTTGCCTCCTCTGGAGGGCAATGTATTCGTCGCCCAGGGCAGAAGTCAGAGGATCTAAAGGCTGTTCACCAGCAGGGATTATAGGCGCAGGTTCACCTCTAGCTGCTGTTGCATCTGGAACAATGACAGCTGGTGCCTCAGGATGAACAACCCCAGCTGGTGCCTCAGGATGAACAACCCCAGCTGGTGACTCAGGAAGAACAACCCCAGCTGGTGCCTCAGGATGAACAACCCCAGCTGGTGCCTCATGATGAACAATGACAGCTGGTGCCTCAGGATGAACAACCCCAGTTGGTGCCTCATGATGAACAATGACAGCTGGTGCCTCAGGATGAACAACCCCAGCTGGTGCCTCAGGTGGAACTACAAAAGCTGGTGCCTCAGGAGGAACAACCCCAGCTGGTGCCTCAGGTGGAACTACAAAAGCTGGTGCTTCAGGAGGAACTACCACAGCTATATGCTCCTCTTCATATGCTGGAGCTCTTCCAAGGGAAGCGGATAGTGGAGCTCTCCGGGTGGACTGGTGGTAGTCCCATTGATGACTGGTGTGTGACCACACAGCCTGACAAGTTTGTATGTCCTGGTGGTAAAAGTCCTGACTGGCCTGATATTGGGAGGGGGGGGGGTAAAGACATCTACCCTTTGGGGATGCCTTGGCTGCCCCTCATAACCAAAAGAATAGTCCTCTGGCCAGGGCTCCTGCCAGGGCTCCTCTTCAAAACTTGGTGGCATGACATATGGGTCCTCAACAGAGGCAATCCAACCCACCTCATGCCTGGGAGCATACTGTTGAGGGATTCTCTGGCCTGGTGGTTGCGGTGGAGGCATTCTTTGGCCTGGTGGTTGCGGTGGATGCATGCCCGTTTGCACCCTGGTGACAGGAGGTTCTGTGGAGGAGTCAAATGATGAGAGGTATTAGTACAATCATATATATATATCCATGTGGGCATACAATGTACATTGATACATGCTAGGGCCTATACTCATTCTCATGTCAAACTCTATAACATGCATGTGCACATTGTGATTTGTGATATGAGGGATTTTAATATGCAAAGTAGACATGTATGTGTTTCATACAATAGTTCTGTGTACATGTCAGTGATGGAGAAAATGTGTTCTTTAAGTGACACTATGGTCACACAATTTCCATTAGCCTGATGTAGGCACATAACGTGCTTTCTTGAGCTAAAAGTATTGTGATGGCTATAGTGTACATTTACTGAAAACTCTACATGTGGCTTGTGGCCTGTGTTACTCTGAGACATGTTAGTATTTCACTATTCCACCTCATATCATGAATTTTATGTGTTAAGTAGCATTAAATGGACATTAAACCCATTTTTATTCTCTCATGATTCAGCTAGAGCATGCAATTTTAAACAACTTTGTAATTTACTTCCATTACCTAATTTGCTTCATTCTCTTGATATTCTTAGCTGAAAAGCATATCTAGATAGGCTCAGAAGCTGCTGATTGGTGGCTGCACATCAATGCCTCATGTGATTGGCTCACCCATGTGCATTGATATTTAATAAACAAAGAATAAAAAAATAATGAAGCAAATTACATAATAGAATTAAATTGGGATGTTGTTTAAAACTGTATTCTCTATCTGAATAATGACATAAAAAGCTTTGGTTTAATGTCCCTTTAATGTGAAATCTAATTGTAGATGTTTTTGTTAGTAGGCCAAATACCATGCTCCTCATTGTGTACATGAATGTGTGACATTAAAGGATGTTATATCTCAAATACATATAATACTGGTGTGTGGGATGCTACTCACCAGCATGCTGTGCTGATGTTGCAGTCCCTGAGTCACGAGCCCCTGGAAGTCAACGGACTGCTGTGACGCTCAGGGACCTGCGAATGAGCTCCTGCCACTCATTATATTCCGCCTCCTGGTGAGGACCACCGCCTGTTCCACTCTGCTGCATGGCTTCTTGGCCCATTTTCTCCTTGACCCGCCTCTTGCAGTCATTCCACCTTTTCTTGAGCCCATCAACATATCTCCTCTGCTGGGCCACGCTGTTGACTGCCTCCTCAACCCTCAGCCATGCATCTTTCCGCCTTCGGGCAACTCCTTTGCCCTTCTCTTGGCCAAAGAGGGCGGTGTGGTTCTCCAGGACGGCCTGGACTAGCGCAAGGTTTTCTGCAAAAGTGAAGTTGGGGCACCTCATGTGCTCCTCGTCCTGGGCCGCCTGGCTCCCTCCCTGGGATGTCCCTGGTGTTGGTTCCTCCCTATCCTCTTCCTCCTCCCCCCTTCTATCCCCATGTGCACCCTCTGTCCCTCTTCTGAGTGTGCCTGACCTTGGGGCAACCCCACTCCCATCCTCCCTTCTAACTCTCCCCCCTCCACTCACCCTCTGACGGGGACCCTGCTGCTCCTCCTGTCCATAATCCTCTCCCTGCAACTCCCCTTCCCTCCCCCCCCCCCCGCCTTAGCTCTCCCTGTCATCCTCAAACTACACACACTCACACTCAGTCCCACTTCCAGGACCGTCTTTAACACAGGGCAAAAGGGGCAGCTGCCCTGGGCCCAGTCTCTGTTGAGGGGCCCAAGAGTCCTTTTTTTTTTTTTTTTTTTTATGGTTCATACCAGACTGTTGATGTGACATGGGGAACACACACATTCAGTCCTAATACTGTCACAGTTCAAAGTACTCTGCTTATATTTTTTTTAAAAACTGTGCCAGACCGTGCCGGTGTCATGTGACATGCCAAGCTAGTGCCATGTGCTGTTTTAGATGTGCACTGTGCAGCACTGAATGCAAAGCCCTAACTCGGCATCCAGCCATTCCCACTGCATCATAAAAGGTCCTACTGGGGTTACCACTGTTACCAGGTAACTGCTCTGGTGGTGGGGATTGTTTCTGGGTAGGGCTGACTGTAGGCGCATGCAGCAGAAAGCTGGAGCGGCAGGCACGTGAGGATTTGAGCATCTGTGCAGCTGCATACACTGCTCTCTTCAGTCTTGAGGCTGTGTGACTCATCTCACACTGTATCCATGCAGCCTTAGACAGACAGCATCCAGTCTGCTGGTCCCCTTAGCCCTGCTCTTTCTGCTGTGGCCCTAAGATCAACTAACTGAAGTTTGTTAGGGGAACAGTGCTTTGTAGAAAGGTGTCAGTGGGAAGAATAAGTGAGTGCACACACACCCCTCCCCATGCAGCATTGTCTAGTGCAGGATGAGAGAGAACTTGTTCCTAGCAAAGAAGCGACATGTGCTGGTGTGGCTGATGTATAGCGTCATGCTGATACTTCACACATTAATGTAAGGTTTATTTTTATAGTTTTTATTTTTTCTCTGTCTCAGATTTTACAGCTTCCCATAGTAGTTCTGCTGTTCCAGTCAGTAAACTTATATTTGTCTGCACCTCCATGATTCCTCCTTTACCTTGCTTTGCTCCTGTTGGCTGCCCTAAATCTCTTTAACCAGCTAACCTCACACCAGAATCACATTCAAAAGAATATTAAATGAATCCACAGTGGAGGAATTTTTATATTTATTTACTTATTAGTACTGCTTACGTCCAGTTTCACATATTGCAATTTTGATCCACCGCTAGGCTAATAATAATAAAAAAATTGATTTAGTTGTTTTTTGGGATGTTGGGGTGGAGAGCGAAATTGCATGGGGTGAGGGGGGCCCAAGAAATTTTTTGCCCAGGGTCCAATCAATATTAAAGACGGCCCTGCCCACTTCAATCACACACAATCACAACCAAACACTCAGCCTATCACA